>NC_056733.1:1502161201-1502364716 GCF_019279795.1 Protopterus annectens | reverse complement strand
CCCCTTTGGCATTGTGTGTGGCCTTTAGGGCTGTGACTGTTTAGCACACTGACGTTGAGAACTATGTGTTGCATGTCCTATGTCTTGTGGAGGCAGTTGCTTGGGTGTCTGCTTCGGAGGCCTCAAGTAGGTTCGTTACATGTTTTAACAGTGCCTCCAAGTATGTCTTTGTGTGTTCATGTGTTTGTTTAGCATTTGTGATAGTTCCATGTGACACTGGGTTTGTGGTGTGCATGGTGTCCTTCCCCTCCCGTTTGGTCTTACCGGTCATGGTTTGAGAGAGCTCAGCCCCCTGTCTGGCTATATAGTTGCATCTCTCACATGTATGATATTTAGTGGGGGAGGTGCGGCTTGTCCGTGTCCATGAGGCACCTGTAACATTGCCTCAGGACACCCAGATTCAACATCTGAACAGGAGAGGTCGCTAGCAATTGACCCTTCGACATGCCAGAGAACGTGAATGCATTTGCTGTGTAACTGGGTCAGAAGGCACCTATAGGGAAGTGGGTACTCAAGGGGATTCTAGGCTAGTGTAGTACTCCATCTAGTATACATGTACTTTACCTATGTAGGAATACTATGGGAGCAGGTGCTGAGCTTTTGTGATAGAGAACAGACAGTTGAGATTGCAAGTAGAGAAGTTCTACATGTAAACCTTCGGAGCACGTAGCCAGATATAGTGTAACGTTGTTTACAATGTACATGACGCACATGTCCACACATATACTGCACCTGACGCCTGTGGTCGGTGCCACAGGCTATGGTGGACAGAGACATTACATATATGGCATGACACAGTACAGGTATGGTGACATTCTGCAGGTGTCGTACACAGCATGCTGGCAACTGACCGCAGGTGTCACCTGTCAGCTGTGGTGCACGCTGTGCAGCAGTTGGATGCTGTACCGGTACAGGAATATGTCCGCAATCGTGGGGTGTACACCACTATGGCACACACCCCATTGTGTGCAGATGGGGACACCTGCCTGTGTGGTCAGCGCCCTCACAATACAATGCACCCACACGCCATGTCACAGGGGGCGGTCTTGCACAGGTGGCCAGTATGGCTCACAAGTATGGCATTGACAGGGTTGTACAATGCAGCACCAGTACGGGATGGTCACCCTGTGTGGTTAGTGTCCAGTCACAACACTATATCTGCATACACCCTCACAACAGGCAGCAGACATACACACATGTTGACACACTGACATGGTGGTGACCACACATGTCTACACGGAGGGATGTGTTGCATGTACTGCACCATCCACATCCATGCACCCCACACTGAGGTATGTACAGATCTCTACCATGGTGTACAGTGATGTGTGGCACGTGGCACATAGTCCCCCCGATCTGTGGCATACATGGGCACACATTCCTGCACACATGTCGGTGCTAGGAATGCCACACCCGCTATATGGGATATGTGCAGGCGTGCAGCGGTATGTAGTGCATCATGCGTACCACCACTGTATCCGGCAGCTGTGACGATATATGCACTTGGGAGGTGGTAGGGGTTACAGTGGCCATGTGACATATGGTTGATGACACCTGACCGATGGGTATGCATTATGGCAGCACTGTCATGTAATGGCGACATAGCAGACTGTATGCACATGGCAGGGTAGGATGGTGTGTGACACACCTGTGACCACCACCTGCACACATGCATGTGGACACATGTTTAAACACATGATGTACACACATACCGCCATGCGTGCTGTTACTATGCCACCATATGACGGCCCCCATGATGGGTATGCATGTGGTAGGGGGTTGCAACTGTGTTATGGACATCGGACACCGCTCATGCATGGCTGCACCGTGCACAGTACACGTGTCACATGTATCCCCTGTTGCCATGTGTGAATGCATTGCTACGTTGTGACATGTGTGTCGACATACATGGAACATGGACTGTGGTATGGTATCACAGCTGTCACAGGCAAACTGTACAAGGGTATGTGTCCCAGTCAACACAGCTACACCCTGTAGGGGGTGCATACCACAGACATGTGTCCACCTTCCATTCGTATGTGTATTACCGCGTATGCCAGTGTTATGCATGTGGTACATCACAGGCTTCGTATGTGTCCTGTGTGCAGTCCATGCACACAGCCAGGCAATCACATATATGACATATCCGGACTTTGTTTCACTGTGGTACAGCTGCAGTCATGTGTCATATCTGTGTCAGGCCCGTGGTATGTGTGGAGCACGCCTGTCCATGTATACCGATATGGGCGGACTACATCACACCTGTGGGATCATTGATAGTACATGTGTACTATGCATGATGGGCGTGCACCGCCATATAGACCTGTGGACATATGTCACATGCTGTTGCTGGACCGTGAGGCATACTGCTGCACCGATGACATGGTGCTGGCATGGCAGCTACAGTGTTCACTGCAGTGTGTACATGTTCAGCCTGCACCCGTGACGCCTGTGATGTCATCTGTGTGTGTACATGTAACTGCATGTGTGCCCACCCTGTGCGTGTGTACGGATTTACCTGGCCGTGACTTGCGGTGTGTGCACTCCGTCTGCATGCCAGACGGCGCGTAGCACATACTAAGTGTGTGAGCATGCCCGGGTTGCTGTTGTGTTTGTGGACACATGCGACGGTCCACACTCTGCCCTTCCATGATTCCACCCCATGTGTATGCATGTCTGCACTCTGCAGATTCTACGTGTGTGAGCATGCCCAGTAAGCAGCTGTGTAGATGGACACACAGTACAGTGCACACCGCGCCCATCTGCATTGATACCCCGTGTGCATGTATGTTTCCCCTTTGCAACTGCCACGTCTGTGAGCATGCCTGGGTTGCTGTTGTGTGGGTGGACACACACGAAGGTCCACAATCTGCCCTTCCATGATTCCACCCCATGTGTATGCATGTCTGCACTCTGCAGATTCTAAGTGTGTGAGCATGCCCAGTAAGCAGCTGTGTAGATGGACACACAGTACAGTGCACACCGCACCCGTCTGCCTTGATACCCCGTGTGCATGTATGTTTCCCCTTCACAACCACCACGTCTGTGAGCATGCCCAGATTGCTGTTGTGGGGTGGACACACACACGACGGTCCACGATCTGCCCTTCCATGATTCCACCCCATGTGTATGCATGTCTGCACTCTGCAGAGTCTAAGTGTGTGAGCATGCCCAGTAAGCAGCTGTGTAGATGGACACACAGTACAGTGCACACCGCGCCCGTCTGTGATGATACCCCGTGTGCATGTATGTTTCCCCTTCGCGACCGCTAGGTGTGAGGGCATGCCCAGTACGCCATTCGGGGGTACACAGTACAGTCGGCACCGATGTCTGCTACTAGGCGTGTAGCCATGGCCAATGACATCCTGCATAGCCATGGTGATCATCCAGGTGAGTCATATGTGGTTGGTATGCAACAATGGCTGCCTACATCATGCACACCGGTTGCCCTCTCATAGGGTATACTGTCTGTGGTGCATCCCGTATCCATGTCGTGATGTGCTCCGTAGTTAGTTGGTATTCCCGAGTGCAGCACTACCGTGTTACTGTACGCCCACCTTGGGATGGTAACATGCTGTGTGACTGCGCACTCTGTCTTCATTCCCTATTGGCTGCCTTGCCTCTGCAGATGATATCACCCACCTAGGGGTATGCCTCCTGACAGTGCTGTGCTCAGTAATCTCGGTAGCGCATTCTGTAAATGTATCATGCTGTAGTGTGTTCATGTAGGTAGGCGTAAGTTCAACTCCCGGCCCTTCCCCGTGTGTGTGTGTGTGTGTGTGTGTGTGTGTGTGTGTTTCCAGCTGCCCTTGGTGAGAGTAGTTCTTTTAGTCGCTTCGCAACAAATACCTTGGCTATTGGCATCTATTCCTTTATGGATGATGTCACCTGCCTAGAAGTATGCCTCTGACAGCGCTGTGCTCAGTAATCTCGGTAGCGCGTTCTGTAAATGCATCATGCTGTAGTGTGTTCATGTAGGTAGGCGTAGGTTCAACTCCTGGCCCTTCCCCGTGTGTGTGTGAGGTGTGTGTGTGTGTGTGTGTGTGTGTTTCCAGCTGCCCTTGGTGAGAGTAGTTCCTTTAGTCACTTCGCAACACATACCTTGGCTATTGGCATCTATTCCTTTACAGATGATGTCACCCGCCTAGAAGTATGCCTCTGACAGCACTGTGCTCAGTAATCTCGGTAGCGCGTTCTGTAAATGCATCATGCTGTAGTGTGTTTATGTAGGTAGGCATAGGTTCAACTCCCGGCCCTTCCCCGTGTGTGTGTGAGGTGTGTGTGTGTGTTTCCAGCTGCCCTTGGTGAGAGTAGTTCCTTTAGTCACTTCACAACACATACCTTGGCTATTGGCATCTATTCCTTTACGGATGATGTCACCCACCTAGAAGTATGCCTCTGACAGCGCTGTGCTCAGTAATCTCGGTAGCGCGTTCTGTAAATGCATCATGCTGTAGTGTGTTCATGTAGATAGGCGTAGGTTCAACTCCCGGCCCTTCCCTGTGTGTGTGTGAGGTGTGTGTGTGTGTGTTTCCAGCTGCCCTTGGTGAGAGTAGTTCCTTTAGTCGCTTCGCAACACATACCTTGGCTAATGGCATCTATTCCTTTACGGATGATGTCACCCGCCTAGAAGTATGCCTCTGACAGCGCTGTGCTCAGTAATCTCGGTAGCACGTTCTGTAAATGCATCATGCTGTAGTTTGTTCATGTAGGTAGGTGTAGGTTCAACTCCCGGCCCTTCCCCATGTGTGTGTGTGTGTGTGTGTTTACAGCTGCCCCTGTAGAGAGTAGTTATTTTAGATGCTTCGCAACACATACCTTGGCTATCGGCGTCTATTCCTTTACGGATGTTGTCACCCACCTAGACGTGTGCCTCTGACGGTGCTGTGTTCAGTGGTCCACGTAGCGCGTTCCATACCTGTGTCATACTGTTGTGCGGTTGGGTAGGTGGGGGTAAGGTCAATCCCCATGCCTGCCAGCTGTGTGTGTGTCTATGCTCCCAGCCGCATGGGTTCATAGATTATGGCTTTAGAGTTTCCGCAGAACACTTATATCCTGCCGACATCTCTGTGTTTGTGGATGGTGAGACGCAGCTCGTGGACTGCCTGTGTGCCTGTTGTGGTTGGCGACATCCGTAGCGTGTTCTCCACGTGCGCCCTGCTGTGGTGTGGTGGGGTGGTGCTGTGTGCGTTACACTCCCGGCCTTGCCACATGTGTCCGTCTGTATCTCTCTCGATGTATATATACATACTTATGTTATGCCCATAGCGCTGCTCTTGCATGGACAGCTGTCTGTCCCATGTATCGCATATTTGCATGGCTGACACATAGAACTGTGGTACGATGCATATCCACTCATTGTCCATGCAACGTCTGTATTCCGGCATGCCCTAGAGACATCTGCTGGATATCGTAGCAGACAGCTATCCTTGCTGTACTGACACTGTACCCATACACGCCATAAACCTTGTGTATAATTGCCTGTTTATGGTGTGTGTATGTCTATCTGAGCTGTGTGCACGGTGGTGTGTATGTCCCGCTATAGCTGTCTGTGCAGGTGTCGCCACTATGGGTAATCCTTGTAGACCGCTGTTTCATGTGCACTTCAGCACATACCTGCAGACCGTACTACCCCTCCTACGGCAGCGGCCTTAGATCAACCGCTGCCCTAGGCAATAGGGCTCCATGGCACCCACCACCACAACACATGGTGCCCCCATCCTGGTGTACCTACATGACATAACTACTAGAAAGGTGGCCCTGCTAGTGCGGCGCCCTAGGCAGCCGGATTGGCCTATGCCTACGGCCGGCTATGAGCACATCCCAAGGCATACTTTTACATTCAGTGTTTTACAAAGGCTAGATTTTAATCCCAGAGGGGGGGACCTTATCAACTATACTTTAGAATGCGGATTGAGATGGATTATTAGGTGGAGAGTTGACCACACACCAGGGCTGAATGATGAAGCACAGATTAAGCCTCTTTTGAGAAGCAGGTGGCTAAAACCCAAATAACAGGAATGTAGTTTAGGTACAGCTATACATTTAACACCTATTAGTCCACTCTTTCAGTTGTTTACCACTGTTTTACATTGATATAATATACATATTTTCTATATATATTGTTAGATTTATAATTGATGAGAATTAGGCATAGTACAATATAATATAATACATGTTTTAATAGGATGTTTTTAAAGATGCTAATATATTGTGTGTATTTAACATTGCGTCTGCGCTTTATATGCTGGGGTTAATTGTTCATTGTTTGATGAGAAATTGACCAATGAAAGTGTAAGGAGGGATATTTAAAGCCTGGATGCTTTTATGTTATGTGTAAGTCTGACGGAGCCTACGGGTGAAAGCGCTTACTTGTATATAAAGGAACCTTTTTATACCATTTGGGCACTGTCCTGGACAATTTCTACGTTGACTGTTTCATCTACCTATGTGTTTTTTGGATTGTGTGCCATAAGGTGCCAGCGGTTATTTTATGTTGATTAGGTGTATTCCATGGTCAATTGACATTAATCATATTAATTCATTAAAGGATCTTCTTACTAAGTGGGAATGCCATAGTTTAACCATCCTATGACCTTCCTAGTTGAAGTTGTTAGTGAGCCATTAGTATGTGTTCCACAGGTCGCCCATTTGTTCCGCATTATGGAAGCGAGTGATCCCCATTTTGGTGATGGCAGATTGAGAGCTGTGTACGCCGGTATTCGCACGACGGTCTGACTTTGTATGGGGAATGTCAAATGTAGTCCCTATCTGTATTTCCTGTGCTATGCCTTACTGCAGCTGTGTAATTCCACCAGGTTTCCAGTTATGGATGCCATCTTGGTCATACGCTTGTCCATCCATGGGAATTGCCTACTGGACACTGATATAGGGCTGTACACATTTCACACCTGCTTTCAGCATTATCCGGTGGATGCTTTGCATCATTAGTGGGGAGTAAGGCATGTGCTATACCCACATCCCTCCCACGGGGCGGGCCAACGGATTATCTGCCAAACAACACCGAGCCCCATTTCTGCATACCCAGGATCCCATGGCTGCAACCCTTGACGGTACACATTACACATCCTTCATGTGTGCGGGACTGGGATGTGGACGCACTTCTATGGACTCGACAATCTGGGGATTTCTGTTCATATGTCCTGCATTTCATGGACACTTGTCATCAACCTTAAACACGCTGGTGGTGCATATGTCTAGCTGTGCCGTAGTCACGGCTGTCATTTCTTCTGGGTCGATCGCAGCTGGTTGATATTGCGAACAGATCAATTTTTGGAGTCCTACAATGGACACCAGTGTGCATATGTAAAGTGTAGAACTTGTTGGACTGTCACCATCTGGCCAGTGGTTTTGACTGATGCTGTATGTTCCCCAATCGCGGATGTCTTTGACTACCCATATTATGTATTACTTGGCCTATCTATATCCATGTGCCAGTAAGTGGAAATACAGCAAACCTTGAGTCCTGGTCATCTTCATAAAATACATTATTGAACATAAACCAGACCAAAACAGACGATGACAAAAACGATACACTCCACAGTCCAAAGATACTGAGCGCTTTCACCCACTAACATGGGGCATCGTCAGAGTACGAAATACATTAGATAGTCATCCCTTATATACTTCCTTCAGAGTCAGTTTAAAGACAATTAATCAATAAACTTGCTCATAGTTAAGTGGACAGTGCTCCAAGTCTTAAAGATAAAGTGACATATACAAATCAGTGTTGCATACATTACTTAATGGAAACATTAATACAACAACAATGTGTTAATATAAATACAATATTGGTCAATACAATCAGTATATTGAAACATAGTTGATAATTGTTGTGAGTAAACCTTAGAATGTAGTGTGTTGATAATGATATTGTATATTAATGTGTATAATTGTTGCATTAAGATTCCAAATCATGGAATAAATAAGTACAATTAAATGCATATTTTGTATAAATATGAATGTAAATAAGAGTCACAATGTTAAATATAAATATGACTGTATTATAACTATATCAATATGATATGGAATAAACTGTAGTTGTTTACATCTTGTTTTCAAATGACAAATCTATGTCCATGCGTCATATATACGGGCCGGACTGCTGTGTGTAGATATATACATGTGAACCCCTCGTTTCATACCTTGCTTTGTTACTGTCTGTGGATTACCTGTGTACACACATCTATTACCATGCCATACCTTTCCACTGTACAGGTACTGGCATGGTGTACGGCTGGTTGGCCCTTAATCTTGCTGTGTGTTACATTGACCTGTGTCTATCTGGCAATTCGCTGGCGTGTCATGTGAGACCTTCTTGCTTCTATAGGGACCTGATCCCGTAATTGTGACGTGCTTCCACTGGTCATATATTTCTCTGTCATCTGGGATCTGTGTGTAACCAGTCCTTACAGGACACTTTCTATTGTTGTTCTTTTTTGGTTACATATATGAGTACTTTGGTATGTTGTGCTATTATTGTGTGTGGAGCATTTCTCCACGGGCCTCTGCTGACACTGGACATATATCCAGCTAGCCTAGCCCGGTCAACAAGTGTGAGCCAACTGAACACAATTCGTACGGGGGCACCTTCTGACAAGTGGGTCGGGTTACAGATGCATAACCGTCATCGATCCATACTACTAACACACACGTTATTCTATCCACATTCTATGTTTGTCTTATCACATAGCATGTGTTTCTCACTATTTCTAACGGTACTTTACATGGCATTGCCCGATGCCATACTTTTCAGAGGCTGACAGTTTTGAGACATGTATAATTGACGTGGAGGACACAGCCTTAACTTTCCCTGCTGTGAGCGGATCACACACGCACATGCGCACTTGCATTTCCTAATTGTGGGTTACACGCAGGCGCACATGCATATCCGTATTCTGTTTACATATGTTTACTGGGTCTGTGTGGTTACGTGGTCTGTGTTAGTTGTAACTGTTCCGGTAACATATCTCTGATCCGGTTGACGGACGTGTGCGGAACGCACTTTCACCTTTACACATGTAACAGTCTTTGCGGCATGGACGCATTACGTACATGTTCACATTTATATGTTCTATAGTCGTAATTCAAATGGGACTGCATTCACGTTTGCCGGTTGCTGTGACCGCTACACGTTAGCTGTTCTGTCTCATTTATATGCATACCTATGGTACTTAGCTAAATTTACATATCCCCCCACCCCACCCCACCCCCGCACTCATGTACGTCACAGGCATCCATTCTCCTGCTGGGAAAGGTGCGGTACTACATGTTAAACATTCCTTATTCCCTCCCGCTCATGGCCCAGGATGCATATGTCGTGACCGCAGGGATATTCAGATCACAGGGGCTTATATCCCCTACGCATACAGGCCTTCGATTGTCAGGGTGTTCCTGTGGTGCTTTGGGTTTGGTCTTGTCCGCCTAGTGTACGGAACTGCCCTGACCGTGTACGAATGTCAGACGAGTCACATGGGCACTGTTTGTCCATGTCTATGATACCATACCCCCCCCATTATTCCTAACCGTGTGCGCTGATTGGCCGGCGTGCCCGTTGTAGATCTTGTTATAGTAATTGCACATGGTCTGGTTGACCGGACCTATTTCCATTACTAAACCACGGTATTTATAACCTGTCTCGCTATGTTACATGGGTTTAACATTGCGCGACGGCTTTCACTGAGCCACGGACATGTCCGTTGCTTAGTTTGGGGCAGTCCTGCTCTGCTACACACATTTAACATGGCGGAACAGGTTGAACAGCTCAGCAACAGGGACATCGGGCTCTCCGTCGCTGTTTAGTATTGAATTGCTATGTTGACTTTGTTTCACATAGCGAGACAGTGTCAACATTGGTAACGGACATCTCGCGCAGTACGTCCGCACTGCCGCGGGTGCCGTATGTCTGTGTTTGGGACGGACAGGCATTATGCTGTGCCATTATGTCTGGGAATATATGGTTTCTTTCCCTAGATGATATGGCGTACTAGCAATGACCCGCGTCTGGGTGTGGGTACTGCTGTATTTACCCACGGCAGGAGCGGCCTTAGGTCAAGTGGTGCCCTAGGCAAAAGGACTCCATGGTGCCCCCACCACATCACCCGCTACCCCCATCCTGCTCTACCTACACCAAATAAATACTGAGTGCCCCTAGTAGAGTGGCGCCCTAGGCGGCTGCCTAGTTGGCCTATGCCTACGGCCGGCTATGTGTGTGGTCCCTCGGGCATCGGCCTCAGGAATGCACCACGTCTGCCGTGGGTATATCTAGCATTACCCGCATCCGGGCGTGGTTTATTGCTATGATGTTCCATGTGTACGGACACGTGTGTTTGGACAACCTACAATAGCTTCTGCTATTGGCATACAATGCCGTGGGTGGTGCCGGTTACCATACATATGCCTTTCTCAAAAGCTGACTTCACACTTCTAAACACTAGTGTGGTCTCCTTTAAGGCCCCTGAGCCAGTGGTAAACATTACTCAAACCGCTGAATCACTTACATATGCCTTCTACCAGCACCTACAGGACTGCATGGATCAGGCAATCCCATACAAAACTGAGACTCTTTGTACCAAAGCCAAGCGTCCGGTCTGGTGGACCCCAGACATAAACAAGCTCTACAACAAAAGGAGGAAGCTACTACAAGATAGAGCAGAATCCTTGTAAGGTAAGACACCCTTGCTCATTATATGTGAAGAACTACAAGCTCTCATGAAATCATCCAGGGCAAATTCGAGAGATAAATCACCAAGGACTCGAAAGACAATCATAAGGCCTTCTTTAGCTATGTTAGACACCTGGGAGGACACTCCCAGATATGCTCAGACTGAGTTCAGAATGATGTGAAGATTACTGAACCTACACACATTGCCAACATACTGGCTGACAGGTTTGGTGCAAACTCCCCCCCCCCACATGGAGAGATATCTATACCAGAGGATTGTAGCCCCCAGAACATCTGTAACGCACAGGTGGGAAATGCTCTCTCCAAGGCAGTAAACACAGCATACATGGGACCAGATGATGTCCCAGCTGTGTACTCCACGAACTCAATGAGGAATTAAACCCACAGTTAGGACAGCTGTTTAATCTTAGCCTCACCTCAGGATACGTATCCAAGTAGTGGTGCAAGGCGACTGTAGTCCCACTTCACAAGGGCGGTGCCTCCACTGACCCTGGTAATTACTGTCCCATTAGCTTGACAAGCCTTATCTGCAAAGCCATGGAGAAGGATCATAATGGAACTCATAGATAAAGACATAGGGGACTTGCATACTTTGGATCCAACCCAGTTTGGCTTGGTCAAAGGCAGATCATGTCTTTTAAACTTGGTTGACTTTTTAGGAACAGTCACCAAGGCCATTGATGAGGGTAAAGCAGTCCATACAGCCTACCTCGACCTGGCAAAGGCCTTCGACACAATACCCCCCTCAGGTATCATTGATAAACTCATCAGCTTGAATGTAAACCCATACATCGCAAGATGGGTTGCAAACTGGCTAAGTGACAGAATCCACACGGTCAGAGTTGCTGGCGCCATGTCAGACTCACAGCCGGTCACAGGTGGTGTCCCACAGGGCTCAGTCCTGGGTCCACTCTTTTTTGGCATCTACATTTCCAAAGTACAAGCAAACACAGGAGGGTTATGGCTGACAATGTTTGCAGATGACTGCGAACTGGGTGCCATAGTCGGAAACACATCTGACACAGATATCCTTCAGAAGGGCCTCACAGATATGGATAACTGGTGCCAGAGACATGGCCTACAGCTAAATGCCAGGAAATGCATAGTCATACCCTTCGGGAAGAACATGGTTACCCCTAGCTACCATATAGGTGGCAATCCACTGAGCACAGAGGAAGTTACCAGTAACCATTCATTCGACACACACGTTGCTAAAGTAGTTAGGTAGACCTTCTACATTGCCCACCTGATCATGAAGGGATTCACATCTAGATCAGGGGAGGTCATCGTCCCCTTGTACTCATCACTCATTAGACCTATGATTGAGTACAATGCCCCATTCAGAATGTATCTGACCCGACACCTGCACCAGCTGGAAAGGCCCCAACAGTTCATCGCCAAACGGATGCAGGGTCTCAGGAATATGTGTTATGCTGCCCGACTGAAAGGACTCCAGCTCTATTCAGTCACATACCACTTGCTCAGAGGAGACCTGTGCCTGACATACAAGGCCATGTCGAACCCAGATTTGATGACTATGCTTCACCTAAAGAATCTAGATCCCTCAGAACCACAAGGGCAGGTGACTTAAACCTTGACACGGTCATTAATAGAACGTGCTGGAGGGACAGATTCATCAACCAGACACTCACTATGCTGTGGAACAACATCCCAGTACATGTGAGGCAGAGCACCTCGCTGGCCTTGTTCAAGAGGAATCTTGACCAATGGATGGGAGATTGCAGATATACCCCAGGGATTACTTTAGTGTCACTGCTTGACAGAGGTACAGCAATATAATAGGCATAGTTTTCTTCAAACTGAAGGGGTGGCGAAGGCAACATAATTATGGGCTAGGCTTATAGATGCCCTTGGGCAGATAGCCTACTATGAACCTATGAACCTATGAACCTATGTTCATAGTTTGTCCCATTCACACTTGTCTATCCCCTGTCCTCATTCGTACGTGGATATTTCTGTGGCACATGATTGAACTATGTCTTACCTGCAGGTATGCTGTGTACAGTGCACATATGTCACGGTTGATTACAGTGTATCTGTGTACCTACCTCTGTGATACTGAGGACTACCACACATCCTTCACAGCATTACATGCATATGTCCATACTATTATTCGTTGGCCTGTGGGGGTTGTCAGGGCAACGGTTACACGTGTCCCTGTTTGTGCACGCATCATGGTGGTCTTTGACCGGTCTCCGTTGCTATCGTGGGATGGACGGTGGTGTTGGTGTGTGTTTGGGTTGTGTTTCCACTGCCGATACATCAGTGGGGGGTGGGGTTGGCACATGTTCCTCTTTGCAGGGGGCCCCATCCTGGACATTTGTGTCATGCGTCGACATTTGGCACATGCCATATGTCCTGTGATATTCCCACAGTCGTGTATGCCTTCCTGCATTACTACTGCGTGTTACTGGCAGTTTGTATCTGGTACGCATGGCTATTATGTTGGATAGCTTAGCCTATTCCCATGATATGACATACCCATTCATCCAGGCATATACGTGTTATTCAATCCTTTGCATTGGCCATGGGTGTTTGGCCATCCGGCACCACTATTATCTACGTGTGATGTCCCACCTTCACCTTCTGTGCATGTGGCACCCTGTTGGGGTGTCCTGCTTGGTGGGCGGATGTTCCGCCCTATGTGTTGTGTTTGACATGTCTGCATAGCTAATCATCGGTACAGTGGCTGCACATATTGCTTTGTCCAGATGTGTACAGTTATGGACACCGTGGCGTGTGAACGCCTATGGGGTTTCGACAGGTCCATACCACATGCGAGATGTACGCATTCTGCCGACACATTCACATGCAGCCATTTGGATATCAGTACCTGAGGTAGGATGTTGACATGTGGGGTACATATTTGCATGCGTGGCACTGCCTAGGACAATACTTCATACTACATTTGAGGTATACCCACTGTGTGTAGGTGTGCAGCTGCGCAAGGCTGCTAGCTGGGTTGGGTGGACGGTCGTACATGGGTGCGGGTTACGTGCTATGACGGGGCTGTTGTGTATTACATTTGCATGCATGGGTTCTGCTTCTGGATATTACGCTTCGGCATACGCCGTCCTATGTGTATGCGACGGGCACGTTGCTGGGTGTAGTACATGTTGCTATGCACATATTTGTCTGTGTTTAGGGTATCTGGTTTCCTTCTGGTTGTTATATAGACACAGCTGCCCGGCTGTGTACTCTCACTACTGCTGGTGACCATGCCCATGGGGCTACTTGTGTGTAGGTGCGCGCTGACATGCTGCGGTGCACCTTCACTGGGTATGCCCACTGACAGTGCATTGCGTGACGGACACGGTATTACGCGTATGCTTTCTTCCTTGGACGGGTACAATTTGGACTTCGTGGGTTAATGTTTGGTTCTCCGTTTTGTGTAAACGGGTGCTATGTTGCATACTCTGCGTACGTTTCATTATCCACGGACACTGGCTGGTGCGGTTACTATTGCAGGCGGCCTGTGACAGTCAGCACTTTAGGTTGCTCCTCGCCTGCCGGCTTGGCCACGCCTACAGGCGCATCCTACTTGGGCTCGCGCACGTGCCCTCTGCACGTGGTTGTGGTTGCGGCGCGCACTCATTACTATGCATGTGGCGCTGCTACGCCGATTATACACTGCACTGCCGGCGCACGCCTTACACCAGCCTTGCGCCGAGCTTCATGAATCCGGGGGACTATGTGAGAAAGGTAGATACAAATTTATTTTAATTAATATGGATTATTTGGAATCAAAGACTGAATTCAATTTTTGCTCAATGAGAAATGTATTTGGCAAAAATATTGTGAAAAAACAGATTGTGTTTGTGGAAGAAAGAGTGGGGTGAATTATGGAAGAATACAATGAGGAAGTTATAAGAAAAATGAAAAATCATAACAAATAGAAATATATATATATATATATATATATATATATATATATATATATATATATATATATATATATATGTAAATATATAAACTTTGTAAATATGTAAATAATATTTTTATGTTGTGTTAACTAAAGGACCCCTACCCTTTTCAATGGCATCTTTTACATCCACCTGAGCTTTTACCACCTCAAGCAAATGGGGCCTTGGTTTAAAATGTCAGCCAAAAGATGACACACTCAGGAGTGCAGCAAGTCATCTACACAGTGTGGGAATAGAACCTACAGCCTTCTGCAGAAATAGCTAGTATGTATTAAGTGTTGCACTACTGACACTGACAGGTATGGCCATTCTGTCCATGCTACAAACTTGCTAAGGCATTCTTTATGATTCCCCATTCAAACATTCCTGATAAACTTACCGGCTTAAGAATTAACCCCAGTATTGCTCAGTGGGTTACCATCTGGATCCAGGACTACACCCAGGTTGAGTTGTGTTGCCTTTTCTTCTAATTGATTTGTCAGTAATAGAGTTCCTGAAAGTTCTTTGCTCAACCTCTTTCTCTTTGTCATTTATTCTGATATTATGACTGATGTCCAAGGATTGTGGCTCAACATCCTGAAAGAAGAATGTGAGCCTGGTGTCAGTATTCATTTTCCAAGAAGGGCTAGTTAAAATCAGTATCTCTGATTCCATATTAAGGCTTCTTGTAGAAAAGTGTAGCAGTAGGACAATCGCACTTGGAAAAGATTTTTTTTTGTCTAACTGATTATCATATAAAGGGAGCTTTGCTTAAAGAGGTATTAGTTCCCATATTCCTTCCTTTTAAGACCAGTTACTTCATATAGCATTCTAATCTTTACATATCTTCCCAAACAAGTACCCTAAATTGAAATACTTCAATTTTTTCTAACCAAGGAAAATAAAGTGCTAGGTTCCTTTAGCTATTAAGACAGAGTAAATTGTCTTTCATTGTTTTCCATCTCCCACAGACCACTTTGTGCAGACCACAGTCGTGCCTTTCAGGCAATGAAACTTCATGCTTTAGTAAACTTTGTCTCCACATAAGAAAGACTGGTAATGCTAAAAATATGCAGTTTGAAACTCTCAAGTTATATCATAAGATAATTAAGACTTCTTGAAGGTATAGATTCATTACACAAACTATTCCATATCTGTGAATAAACTTTACTTGCATGTCTAATGGTGTAACAGTCAGCTTCTTTCAAGTTAAATCTTGATGACTGGATGGGTTCACAAAAATGTACTCCATGGGTTAGAAATATGACCATTAGCAAAAAATAAAGTAAAAAATCACCCACAGCAGCCAAAAGCCACCGCCCAGAGAGAATTAGATAAATTGCCGAAAAAAACTCCAGACGACCACCCCAACTAAAAGCATGTATTTTATTCAAAGTTGGATAAGTGCTTTCACACTAGGTACTTCATCAGATCCTAAAACGCAATAAATCTAGCCACATTTAAACATAATTAAATATACAATAAAAAACCTCATTCAATTAAACAATAAAATAATTAATTGATATAACCTATGTTTCCTTAGAACAGCTTTTAAAGGGACAGATGCATTGAGCCCAGGTGTTCTATCATATTGCATTCTTATAATCCATTTAGTTTCAGCTAGCTCAACTCTATTGTTATGGTCCCCAACCCTCATATCAACTGGCAGCACTTGCAATACCATAAACTCAAAATTATGCCCAATATTGAGTGATATATGTTTGGCCAATGCATTTAATGTATTACTCTTCCTAATGTCATCAAAGTGCTGAAGGATGCTTTACTTCAGCATCCTGGTGTTTTTTCCTATATAAAAAGAGGGGCATGCCTTACATCTGGCCAAATATACTAGATTTTTAGATCTATAATTAGCATAAAACTTAAGAGTAAACGTGAATTCAAGAGAGGGATGCTCAAATACTGTCCTCTTGGCTATATGTGAACAAGCCCTACAATTCCTGCAAGGGAAAGTACCTTTCCTATCTGAAGTAATATGTGAGGTCAACATAGTAGTATAGCATATCTGCCTCTTCAATGAGAGGTTATTCTTAAAAGTATACTTGGGTCTATCTCCAACAATCTCCTTTATAGTTTCATCAGACATCAGAATTGACCAATATCACCCTACTATAACACACACCTGTTGAACATTATTACCATATGTAAGCGGCAATCTTAGCACATTACGCGTTTGCGAAGGATTTCCTGGTGCATTCTGATTATCTATATTCCTGTTCATATAGGGTCTACCTTTGGTCCTTCTCATAGCAAACACTTCAGCTGAAACTTTATTCAAATCAGTTTGCTGATAGCCCCTCTCTAAAAAATTCCCTTTCAAGCTATCCATAGCACCCACAAAATCTAACTCTTCAGTATGTAGCCTAGACATTCTTAAACACTGCCCCTTCACTATATTGTTAAAAATATGATTAGGGTGCATGCTGGAACAGTGTAAAATTGCATTTTTCCTGCAAGGTTTTCTAAATAATGAGCTAGTAATACTATCATCTATTAACTTAAATTTCACATCCAGAAACTCTATACTTGTTGGAGATGAACTGAGCACAAATTTAAAACATTCACTTTTGCTTTCAAGATATTGAACAAAGGCATGCAGACTGGAGCAAGATCCCTGCCACAGAATGAAAATGTCCTCCACAAACCTCTTGTAAAATAATAGTTGGGATGAATAAGTGTGTGTCGAGAGGACAACCCTGCTCTCCTATTCAGCCAACACTAGGTTGGCATTGCTGTTCACATAGGGCATCCCCATAGCCACCCCTAGTTTCTGCCTATAAAGAATTCCATTTAACAAAAATATGTTGTTATGTAATACCAGTTCAAGAAGAGTACCTATTAATTCCACTTGATCAAAATTACAGACAGCATTCTAAAGTAAAATTTTTTTCACAGAATCTATCCCCAAATCATCGGGTATTACTGTAAATAATGTCTGCATATCCATTGTAACCAACCTAATCTCCTCAGTAACTTTACCATGTTTCCTCGTCAAGTTGCCCAGGGAGTACAAAAAATGTTCAGTATCACTCAATACTGCTTCAGCTTTAATTAACGCATTTTAATGTGTTCTCAATATACATTGAAATAAATTATGTTACCCATCCCCTTCCCAATACTATCAGACGAAGAGGTGGGTGTACTAATGTGGTATTGAATACAATCTTATAGTGCAGGCATACCTCCATATGGAGGTGCTGCCACTGCGATCTCTTGAGCTTAAAAAGACCATTCTCAAAGTCTTTCAATATAACCTTAAAAGTATCCCATTCGTGTATATTTGCTACAGCCTCTTCTCCTGTTAACAAGTCTCGGTAAAGGATTGGTGTCAAAGCTCAGAGGCTGCTTAAAGCATCCTTGGTTGGGGTTCTTATCATTCAGTTGATAGCTGACCTCAATGTCTATGCCTTCATTGGATTCAATAGCACGGCATGTGTGTGAAGTTTTATATGGAATTTTAATGGATTTTAATATTACCAAAGAATCATATGATTTTATGTTAGTGGATACAGCCATGACTCCAGTTATACATGGTTTGCCCAGGGTGCACAAAACATTAGTGGACCCACCCCTTCATCCAATAGCATCAGGAAGGGGATGGGTAACAGAGTTTATTTCAATGTATATTGAGAACACACTTAAAAAAGCGTTAATTAAAGCTGAAGCAGTATTGAGGGATACTGAGCATGTTTTGTGCTCTCTGGGCAACTTCATGAGGAAACATGGTAAAGTTACTGAGGAGATTAGATTGGTTACAGTGAATATAGAGACATTATTTACAGTAATACCCAATGATTTAGGAATAAATTCTGTGAAAAAATTTTTACTTGAGAATGCCGTCTGTAATTTTGATTAAGTGGAATGAATGACTACTCTCCTTGAACTGGTATTACATAACATATTTTTGTTTAATGGAATTCATTATAGGCAGAAACTAGCGGTGGCTATGGGGACACCCTGTGTGAACAGCTCTGCCAACCTAGTGTTGGCTGAATGGGAGAGCAGGGTTGTCCTCTCGACATACACTTATTCATCCCAACTATTATTTTACAAGAGGTTTGTGGAGGACATTTTTATTCTGTGGCAGGGATCTTGCTCCAGTCTGCATGACTTTTTGTTCAATATCTTGAAAGCAATAGTGAGTGTTTTAAATTTGTGCTCAATTCATCCCCAACAAGTATAGAGTTTCTGGATGTGAAACTTGAGTTAATAGATGCTAGTATTACTATCTCGTTATTTAGAAAACCACGCAGGAAAAATACAATTTTACACCATTCTAGCATGCACCCTAATCATATTTTTAACAATATAGTGAAGGGGCAGTGTTTAAGAATGTCTAGGCTACATACCGAAGAGTTAGATTTTGCGGGTGCTATGGATAGCTTGAAAGGGGATTTTTTTAGAAAGGGGCTATTAACAAACTGATTTGAATAAAGTTTCAGCTGAAGTGTTTGATATGAGAAGGACCAAAGGTAGACCCTATATGAACAGGAATATAGATAATCAGAATGTACTAGGAAAACCTTTGCAAACGCGTAATGTGCTAAGATTTCTGCTTACATATAGTAATAATGTTCAACAGGTGTGTGTTATAGTAGGACGATATTGGTCAATTTTGATGTCTGATGAAACTATAAAGGATATTGTTGGCAATAGACCCAAGTATACTTTTAAGAATAACCTCTCATTGAAGAGGCAGCTATGCTATACTACTACCTTGACCTCACATATTACTTCAGATAGGAAAGGTACTTTCCCTTGCAGGAATTGTAGGGCTTGTGCACATATAGCCAAGGGGATAGTATTTGAGCATCCCTCTGTTGAATTCACATTTACACCTAAGTTTTATGCTGAGTGTAGATCTAAAATTCTAGTATATTTGGCCAGATGTAAGGCATGCCCCTCTTTTTATATAGGCAAAACCCCCAGGATGCTGAAGGAATGCATCCTTCAGCACCTTGGTGATATTAGGAAGATTAATACATTAAATGCATTGGCCAAACATATATCACTCAATATTGGGCATCATTTTAAGTTTATTTATGGTATTGCAAGTACTGCCAGTTGATATGAGGGGTGGGGACCATAACAATAGAGTTGAGCTAGCTGAAACTAAATGGATTATTAGAATGCAGTCTGATAGAACACCTGGGCTCAATGCATCTGTGCCTTTAAAATCTGTTCTAAGGAAATGTAGGTTACATCAATGAATTATTTTATTGTTTAATTGAATGAGGTTTTTTATTGGATGTTTAATGATATTTAAATGTGGCTAGATTTATTGTGTTTTAGGATCGGATGAAGCACCGAGTGTGAAAGCATTTATCCAACTTTGAATAAAATACATGCTTTTAGTTGTGGTGGTCGCCAGGAGTTTTTTTCTACCATTATCAAGAAGGGAGGAATACCAAACCATGGTACCTCCTAAGATGAAAGATAAGCCACACGTGGTTGTTGAAATTACCTGTAAATACTAATTTAGTAACCTATGAACATATGAGAAAAAAAAAAGCTGCACCATTTTTATTTTTTTATTTATCTGGATATTTTTATTAATTTGTTAATCTCAAAAGCATACACATCCTAAATGCTTTATTTTTGGCACAATCAGAAAACTCCATTTAAATATCTTGTACATAGATTGCAAGTAAACTAGGGCTAAGAGCTTTATTCCAGAGGCAACCAGAAAGCACTTTTTAGTTGAACAACTTGAACAAGTGAAAACTAAGTGAAGATAATATATCTTAGCAGCCCTTATACCTAACTCTGTCTACTACACTGTGACTTTAACAAAATTATAATACAACATCTAACACAATAAGGCTTCCAAAACTAAATGTGGAGCAAAAACGTATGTTAAAGCATGTTACTTCTGAGTGACTGAGCTGTTCACAATGTTTGCTTTTAGCACTGGTGCTCTGTGTACAAAGTTAGAAACTAGTGATGACAATACAACATGAACTGATCACTGAAACAAATCTGTGCGTGAAATGCAGACTGTGCTGCCCCCTCCTCCTTTAGGGTTTCCATTGTAATACCTAACACAAGCACTGTAGCTCAAGTATTTAACATGGCAAATAAGTTCCTGTACATCACTTCACCTGTTGGCACAAGGAGTCACAGACATAAATGTTAGCTGTTAAGTGAAAGCTGGCAGCTATTTATCCTAGAAGTGGAAAAATAACAAGATGTATTTTGTCTGAGTAATCACATTCATAGCCAGTACTGAGACAGAGCAAGTTGAGTTCAAGAAATGTCAGGAACTGAATATTCTTCTACTCTGCAGCAAAAAGTATTTGGACAAAATGTCATCAAATTCAGCAAATAGTATAACAGAAGACAAAATGTTGGCATCTGTCCCAGAAATTACGTATATAGTTTAGACAATGAAGGGTACATTTCCTGGCATTCATGCAAAATTGAGTATGTTATGAAAATGTAATGCCAGTTTGCTCAGTAATATAAACTAAAGTCATATGCTCAGCTTATTGAGTATATACCTGCATAATTTACCCATTGAATACTTAATTACTGCTACCTTACTAGCAGTTTGAATAGGTTTATAGGTTCATAGGTAGGTACTACTCTATCGGTCCAAGCCTAGCCAAAAAGGTACCCTGACTTTCCCACCCAAGAAAGTTATTTTCCTGTGCCCCTGCCGAGCAGAGCCACAGAGGTGATCCCCGGGGTGAATTTCCTATCTCCCATCCAATTATCAAGATTTTTCTTGAAGAGTGATAATGAGGAGCTTTGTTTGATATAGATAAGTAGTTTGTTCCAGAGTATGGGAAATTTCTGGGACAGGAATCTATCCCTCCAGCATGTTCTGTTTATTTTGGTGACAAGGTTTACATCCCTAGAGCATGTAGCTCAGAGGGATTGGGATTTCTTTAAGTGCAGCATGTTCAACAGCTCTGGGTTTTACATAGCTTTGTATGTTAAGCAGAGATCACCTCTGAGTAGACGATATGCGACGGAGTTAAGCTGGAGTGTTTTGAGACGGTCTGCGTAGGGCATCTGTTTGAGGCCAGTAATCCTCTTTGTGAGGTATTTCTGCAGCCTTTCCAGTTGTTGTAGATGTCTTGTGAGGTACATACCAAAATGGGCATTCTACTCTATAATGGGTCTAATGAGTGATGAGTAGAGAGGAACAATGACCTCTTTCTTTCCTGGATGAGAACCTTTTGTGATAAGGTGTGTCACGTACAAGGATTTTCTGACTACTGTGGTGATGTGATTATCAAAGGAGAGACTATTGTCCACCTGTGTCCCAAGGTCTCTTATCACACTTTCGGTGTTAAGTAGGCTACCACCTATGTAGTAGCTCATGTGTACAGAGTTTTTAACAAAGGGGATGACAATGCACTTTTCGGCATTGAGCTTGAGGCCATTGCTTTGACACCAGGCATCTGTCTCAATAAGGCCCTTTTGTAGAATGTCCACATCATTATGAGTTTCAATTATGGCTCCTAGTTTGCAGTCATCTGCAAACTTTGTTAGCCAAAGACCTTCTGAATTATGTAAAGTCTTCAAAATGTTCATATCCAAGGGGATATTTGTTCTGAAAATTAGTAATTATGCTCTCCCATATTCTGGTATATCTGGAAGAGAATATGAAACACAGACACACACACAGACACACACACACAGACACACACACACACATACACACACACACACACACACACACACACACACACACACACACACACACACACACACACACACACACACACACACACACACACACACACCGAAAACTCCTTTCTTTATATCAATGTGCGGTATTCTCATTCACATTTCTTAGGTTCATAGGTTCATAGGTAGGTACTAGGCTATTTTCCTGAGGGCATTTATAAGCCTAGCCAGAGTGTGTCAGCTTTCACTGCCCCATTGATTAATTAACTGAGCCTCTGTCAAGCAGAACCAATGAAATGATCCCAGGGGTGTATTTTCTGTTACCCATCCACTCGTCAAGGTTTCTCTTGAAGAGTGTTAGTGAGGGGCTCTGCCTAATGTAGTTAGGAATTTTGTTCCAAAGCATTGGGAGTCTCTGTGACAGGAATCCATCCCTCCAGCAAGTTCCATTTATTGTTGTGGTGAGGTTTAGCTCACTACAGCACGTGGCTCGCAGTGACTTGGATTTCTTTAGGTGGAGCATGTCCATCAATTCTGAGTTGGACATGGCTTTGTAAGTCAGGCAGAGATCACCTCTGAATAAGCGATATGCCACTGAGTACAGCCGGAGTTGTTTCAGTCGGTCTGCATAGGACATATGTTTGAGGCTAGTAATCCTCTTGGTGAGATACTTTTGTGGTCTTTCCAGCTGTTGGAAGTGTCTTGTGAGGTACATCCCAAATGGGGCATTGTACTCTATGATGGGTCTGATGAGTGATGAGTAGAGGGGCACTATAACCTCTTTATTTCTAGATGTAAAACCTTTAGTAATTAGATGGGCTAAATAGAAGGATTTCCTAACTACTTTGGCAATATGATTGTCAAAGGAGAGATTACTATTGACCTGGGTCCCCAGATCTTTTATTACCTCTTCTGTATTAAGGGAGCTGCCACCAATGTGGTAATTCTTGGGTGTTTTGTTTTTCCCAAATGGGATAACTATGCATTTTTTTGGCATTTAGCTTGAGGCCATGACTTTAACACCAGGTTTCCATCTCAGTAAGGCCTTTTTGGAGGATGTCCATTTCAGACGGAGAGTCAGTTATGGCTCCCAGTTTGCAGTCATTGGCAGACTTGGTTAGCCATAGTCCTTCTGTGTTTGCCTGTACTTCTGAGAAGTATATGCCGAACAGTAGGGGTCCCATGACCGAGCCTTGTGGGACACTACTTGTAACTGGTTTAGAGTCAGACCCAGAGCCTGCTATTCTTACCGTGTGAGTTCTGTCTGTAAGCCAGTTGGCAACCCATCTTGTGACGTAGGGATTTATGTTCAGGCTGGTAAGTGTTTCTATAATACCTGAGTGAGGAATGGCATTGAATACCTTGGTGAGGTCACGCTAGGCTGTGTGAACCACCTTTCCCTCGTCTATGGCCTTGGTGACTGTCTCAAAGAAGTCAACTAGGTTTAGTAGGCATGACCTGCCCTTAACAAAACTGAACTGGGTCAGGTCAAGTATTTGGAGGTTCCCAATGTCTTTGTTAATGAGTTCCATGATGATGTGTGCCATAGCCTTGCAGACCAGGCTAGTCAGGCTTATTGGGCCATAGTTACCAAGGTCAGTTCTGGCCCCCTCCCTTGTAGAGTGGAATAACCATTGCTGTGTGATATTCTATGGGCACATAGCCTGTGAAGAGGCTGAGGCTGAACAGCATGTTTAGATGGGGGGGGGGTTAGTTCATTCTGTAGCTCATGCAAGATGCATCCTGGGACACCATCTGACCCCATTGACGTTGTATTTTTGGCTTTTGAAAGGACTGTTTTCACCTGTGCGTCTGTGATTTCTGGGACACTACACTTTTCTGGTATTGTTGTGAGCCCTTTTGGAGGTGAGAGGGTGGTGAAGTTTGCACTGAATCTATCTGCCAGGATGTTGGCAATATCAGTAGGTTCAGTATATTTTGTGCTATTTTGCACTAGCTCAGAGCATATTTGCGAGTTGCCACTTAGATTCTTGACATAGCTAAAGAAGGCTCTATGGTTATCTTTCAAATCCTTGACTATTTTTTTCAAAGTTAACCTTGGATGATTTTATGAGGGACCTTAGTTTCTTACTGATACTGATCAGGGATGTCTTTACTTCTTGGGATTTGCTTTTTTTCTGAACTAGTTTCCTCCTTTTATTGTATAACCTGTTTATGGCAGGGGTCCACCAGACTGGTTTCCTTCTTTTAGAGGAGTGAGTCTTGGTTTTGCCTGGGATGGCACAATCCA
The DNA here is from genome assembly GCF_019279795.1 of Protopterus annectens. Classification (NCBI taxonomy): domain Eukaryota; kingdom Metazoa; phylum Chordata; order Ceratodontiformes; family Protopteridae; genus Protopterus; species Protopterus annectens. The sequence goes on along the minus strand of NC_056733.1, from coordinate 1,502,340,181 downwards.
TGCATCCTTGTAGGTGCTCATAGAGTGCATTTGTAAAGGATTCTGCATCTTGGGCAGCGTTATTCTTTAGCGTGGGGGCTGTGAAACTTACCACCTCTGTCTTAAGTAAGGCGAAGTTTGCTTTAGAAAAGTTTTTCACTGTGGTTTCCTTGGTTGGAGGTGGTGGTGCGGTCTGGACATCCAGAGTGATTAGTTTATGGTCTGATCTAACCAGTGACAGGTTGACCTCCGGTGCGGAACACCTGTCGCCCATGTTGGTGATGACCAGGTCCAATATGTTTCTACCTCTGGTAGGGAAGTTTACCAGCTGATGAGGGCATTTGAGTTGATAAATTTTAGGAAGCGCTGAGCCTGGGAGTTTGTACTCAAGCAGTTTTCCCAGTTAATGGTAGGGTAATTGAAATCGCCCAATATCAGGGTGTTCGGTAGGACCTTCATGTTTTCCAGTGTCTCCAGAAAGGCAGAGTGGTGGTCCTGGGTCATGGAGGGTGATCTGCAGCAGGCCACAATTTGCACTGCAGATTTGCCTGATGTTAGTTGCACATGGATGATCTCAGAGGTATCATGTTGCGCCACTAACCCGGAGGTGTAGGTATCCTTGATGAATATGGATACACCCCTTCCTTTTGTGTTTCAGTCCGTGTTCTATGGTCAAAATGTTTGGTATGAGTTATAGCCCGGTAGTGCTGGAGTACTCTCTGGAGCCTTAAACCAGGTTTCAGTTACTGCACAGATGTCGACATTCTCCAAACTGAGGAGTGCTTTGAGCGCATGCATTTTGAGATTTAAACTCCTAGCGTTGAGTAGCATAACCCTCATTTTTTTTATTTGTGCTGTTTATGGAGGTGGGTTTGACTTTTGAGCCTTGCCTAAAAAAGGCACTATGGGGGCAGCAAGAGCCCTGGCCAGTATTCGAAACCAGTGACAGGTTGACCTCCAGTGCGGAACACCTGTCGACCATGTTGGTGATGACCAGGTCCAATATTTATTTTTTATTTTATTTTATTTATTTTATTTAACATTTGTTGACCAGATAAGTCTGACTAGGTTCCACAGAGCCTGTTTTCAGCAGAGGCCTGGGGAGAAATGTCCAGGTGCATGTCCTTGGAATGTGGGAGGAAACCGGAGTACCCAGAGGAAACCCACATGAACACAGGGAGAACATGCAAACTCCACACAGAAGGCCCCCAGCTGAGAATCGAACTGGAGAACCTCTAGCTGTGATGTGACAACGTTAACCACTGCACCACTGCGCCACCCAATATGTTTATACTTCTGGTAGGGGAGTTTACCAGCTCATCCAGGGCATTTGAGTTGATAAATTTCAGGAAGCGCTGAGCCTGTGAGTTAGTACTCAAGAAGTTTACCCAGTTAATGGTAGGGTAATTGAAATCACTCAATATCAAGGTGTTCGGCAGGACCTACATGTTTTCCAGTGTCTCCAGAAAGGCAGAGTGGTGGTCCTGAGTCATAGAGGGTGATCTGTAGCAGGCCATAATTTGCATTGCAGATTTGCCCGATGTTAGTTGCACATGGATGATCTCAGAGGTATCACCACTAACCTGGAGGTGTAGGTATCTTTGATGAATATGGATACAGCCCCTACTTTTGTGTTTCAGTCTGTGTTCTATGGCCGAAATGTTTGGTATGAGTTGTAGCCCAGTAGTGCTGGAGTGCTCTCTGGAGCCTTGGACCAGGTTTCAGTTACTGCACAGATGTCGACGTTCTCCATACTGAGGAGTGGTTCGAGCGCATGCATTTTGAGATTTAAACTCCTAGCGTTGAGTAGCATAACCCTCATTTTTTTATTTGTGCTGTTTATGGAGGTGGGTTTGACTTTTGAGCCTTGTCTAAAAAAGGCCCTATGGGGGCAGCAAGAGCCTTGGCCAGTATTCGAAAGTCTAGGGGTGACAGCTGCAAGCTCTCTCTTGTGAAGCAACGCAGCTTATCAAGCATGTTGTCCCAGGCTGACAGACACTGGATCCCCTTTGAATGACACCAGAAGCTTAGCCAATTGCTGAACTTGATCATTTTTTCTTTATACTGAGGTATCATTCTTGGTCAGGGCAGGATGCTACTCAAGGTCAGGGTCATACCCACCTGGGCTACATGATCAGAGAGCTCTTCCATGTCTCTTTTCATGTAGTCCAGGGAGGTACATCTCAGGTCATTCACACCAACATGGACAATAACAGAGTTATATTTGTACTTGTTCTGGAGTGACCTGAGTGCTTGTGGTATCTGGCGGATTCTGGCTCCCGACAGGCAGCTAACAGTAACCTTTTCCTTGTCCAGCCTAGTGAGTGGGATGTCAGTGTGCCTGACTATAGAGACACCTATCTCTAGTGTGTTAGGTGTGTTATTTCGCCTTAATTCTGTGATTGTGAGGCACACTGATTTTGTGTTTTATGTGTTGTATGGTTTGTGACGGGAGGTGCAGGTTTTTTGGGTGTCTGCTTTGGAGCTCTCTGATTCTTTTTCAGGTTTTTATTTAGAGCTTCCAAGTATGAGTTAGTGTATTTATGTGTATTTTTTGCCATTGCTGGTTTAATATGTCTATGTGACGCTGGAGGTGTGGTGCAAGTGTTAACCTTCTCCTCATGACTGTCTGTTCCAGTCTTGGGTGGAGAGTCCTTAGCCTCCAGTTTAGCTGTATAATTGCATCTCTCACATCTGTTAGTGATTTGTGGTAGGAGGAGAGGGTTGTCTGTGTAAATGAGGCAGTTGTAACATTGCCTCAGGATACCCAGGTTCACCAGCTGGACTGGAGAGTACACCTGAAGTTGCCCTTTGGTCATGCCTGAATAGTAGGGTGAGCTGCTTAGTTACTTAGTTGGTGAGGGGTGGATAAAGAGCCTTGCCCTGCTGGGCAATCAAGTGTTGGGGTATATTAGTGCTTGCTATTAGGTCTGAGCAAGTGCTGTATGGTAGGATGCTTTTTGAGTGCTTAGGTTGTGAATTAGACTAGTTTCAAGGGAAAAACTGAAGAGGAGACGTAGTGGAGCCGGGAATAATTTAACCATAGCTAACTGGTGCTACCCAACGCGCAAAACCATGCAAACACGGTTTTTAAACTACTAACTTCTGGGCTGGAACCACTCCTCCAGGGACAGATGGCTGCTCAAAGTTCCCCTCTCTCACAGGTGAAACTTCCCTCTATCCACGTAAGGTATGGGCAACTCAGAAACTTGTAGCACAGCCCTGAATTCAGCACTAGCCTGAAAACTGGACTATACTAGCTTAGAATGGTGGGAAACAAGAACAAGGAATGTTTTTTTTTTTTTTTTTTTTTTTTTTGAATAGATAAGGCAAAAGCAATAAAAAGTACACTTAAAACAGCTTTAAATGACTACAAGTGATCAGAAAAGGCTATCGTACTTTAGTGTGTAGCCTACAACAGTTAAATTATTTAAACAAAAAATGACTTTTTAAAAGTGCAGGCAGTCAAATAAGTAAAATTTGTGAAAAAAAACAAGCTTTTAAATCAAAATAAACACTGGAAAATCAGCATTTAGGTGGAAAACAGTTAAGTACAGCAATAAAATACAGAAAACTGCTACTTAATCACTCCAAAGACTCTCTTTTAAGCTAGAAGGCTTGTATTAGTTTAAGGTGTTCTAGTGCTTTCCAGTAGGTTAGTTACAGGAACAATGGGAAACAAGTGCAGATCTGGTCTTTTAAACCAGAAAGTTGAAAGAGATGGACAGCTTCCCAAATGATCAATAAACTACAATTCCTGGGCCAAGAACCACTCCTCTTGTGGTAGACAGGCTACCTAGTACTTACCACTCCCACTGATAAGCTAGAAGGCTCCACTCCAACACAGAGGCTTGGGGGCTCAGAAGCTTACAAGCAGTGCTGGATACAGCAAATCTGTACCTGGGCTAGACTAGTTACAGGAAAGGTGGGGATCAAGTGCAAACACGGGCTTTAAAACCAGAAAGTCGAGAGAGATTGTAAAACTGCCCAAACGGCCAATAAACTACAATTTCTGGGCCAGAACCACTCTTCTTGTGGTAGATAGGCTACCTAGTGCTTACCATTCCCACTGATAAGCTAGAAGGCTTCCCTCCAACACAGAAAGGTTTGCGGGGCTCAGAAGCTTACTAACAGTCCTGGATACAGCAATTCTGTATCTGGACTAGGCTAGTTACAGGAAAGGCTGGAAACAAGCGCAAGTGCGGCTTTTAAACCAGAAAATTGGAAGAGATGGGAAAAATCTGCCCACGGCCAATAGCTACAATTTCTGGGCTAGGAATCACTCCTCTTGTGGTAGATAGGCTACCTAATGCTTACCACTCCCACTGATAAGCTAGAAGGCTTCTCTCCAACACAGAAAGGCTTGGGGGGCTCAGAAGCTTACAAAGAGTCCTGGATACAGCAAATCTGTACCTGGACTAGACTAGTTACAGGAAAGGTGGTGAACAAGCACAAATGCAGACTTTTAAGCCAGCAAGTTGAAAGAGATGGAAAAACTGCCTAAATTGCCAATAAACTACAATTTATGGGTCAAAACCCACTCTTCCCATGGAAGACAGGCTACCTAGTGCTTACCACTCCCACTGATAAGCTAGAAGGCTTCCCTCCAACACAGAATGGCTTGGGGGGCTCAGACGCTTACCAACAATCCCGGATACAGCAAGTCTGTATCTGGACTAGACTAGTTACAGGAAAGGCAGGAAACAAGTGTAAATGTGGCTTTTAAACCAGAAAGTTGAAAGAGATGGGAAAAAACTGCTCAGACGGCCAATAAGGTACAAGTTATGGGCCAGGAGCCACTCCTCTTGTGGTAGATAGGCTACCTAGTGCTTACCACTCCCACTGATAAGCTAGAAGGCTTCCCTCCAACACAGAAAGGCTTGGAGGAGTTCAGAAGCTTACCAACAATAATGGATACATAAACTCTGTATCTGGACTAGGCTAGTTAAAGGAAAGCCGGGATACAAGCGCAAGTGCGGCTTTCAAACCAGAAAGTTGAAAGAGATGGAAGAAAACTGCCCAAAACGGCCAATAGCTACAATTTCTGGGCCAGAGACCACTCCTCTTGTGGTAGATAGGCTACATAGTGCTTACCACTCCCACTGATAAGCTGGATGGCTTCCCTCCAACACAGAAAGGCTTGGGGGGTCAGTAACTTACAAACTGTCCTGGTGGACTAGACTAGTTACAGGAAAGGCAGGAAACAAGCTTAGAATTTTTCTTTTTTTTTACAGAAAAGCAGCTAGAACAGCAGTATATACAATTCAAATGCAGTGCAGGCTAGTACACGTGTAGCAATATTACGGCAAATACAGTTTAATTAAATTTAATTTCTGGTTACTGAACTTAATTTTTCCCTTGATTATTTCATCAGTTTAAGTAATTTTCTTTATTATTGTTGTGACTTATGCTTGCAGAATAAATTGTGCTTATTATGTTTCTTAACTGGCAATTATTCTTGAGATATACGCTTAATGAAGTACCTGTCCTTGCTATATGGGGTACATAACTCTACATAGTCGAGGGCAATGGTGGCCACCTTTCTCATTTCAGTTGGTCACATGTGGCACCCTCATACTAATTTGAAGACCACAGGCTATGGTGAATACAGACCTTCCACAATCAAAACTCATGCAAATGCCATGTGACTTTCAGGCAATACTGCAATACTGCAATAGGTTTTAGAGGTGTTTAAAAAGTATTAATGAAACTATTTGAAATCAATGTAATATGACTTCGTAAGAAGTAGATTGGAGGAATAAGCAAAACTGTAGCTCACTAACAGAACTTAAGAAATGGAGAAAGAGAGGTTTGCTGACATCTCTAGTGACATCTGGATTTGACAAATGCCCTACACCAAAGTTCACAACACAACATATTCAGGAAATGTAGGTACATGAAATCATTTCAAAATACTTTAATTTTTGTCTCATGCAAAAACAAAGAAAAACAGAATGGTTGTTTTTTAATAGGGGTGGCTCAAAAATGGGATAACTGACCTTTGTATGTGAAAAGTACATGGAAGGAGAGATTTATTAACAGAATTGCACAACTATACGTAGAGCCTAAACAGCCATTTCACCAAATCTGGTATCTGGAAGAGTAGTAGCACATTTTACTGGGCAATACTTGATATGATTCCCTACAGCTCATAGTCTGCCTCACAGTCATGATTTAATTAGTATGAATACCACCTCAGGTCTCCCCTGAAGATAAACCACTTTACTAGCAGAGCTAATAACTTGGGTAACATGGCATGCATGAATAATTAACAAATGACTGAATGAATGTATGAATAAATAAAAGAATGACTGAACATATGACTACATTCTCATGTAGTAAGTGTAAGCAAGTCCTTATCCATAAGAGTTTTGTTTCGCCATTATTTGGCAAAATCACTAGATAGCAGACACACTCCATTATCCCAAAACCTATTTATCTGAACATTTTACATTCTACGAAACTCAGGCAAAACTGATGTAGCAAGGAGGCTAGAGGTGTGCAAGCATTTGCTGGGCTGAAGGTTTGCCTGCACCACCACTGCTGTAAGGGATGCTGCATCTGGATTGCACTGTGTTTCCTCCCTACAGAACCATGGCCATTAGTTCCTTTTCTGGCACTCAATTGCCCCATGTTTCCTAATGTAGTAGAGCTGAGTATTCCTAGGTTAAATTAGAGCCCTCTGGCCTAATGGTTAAGGTGTTTGCCTTACAAACAGAAGGTGCAAGGTTTGAGTCTCACAAGGGATAATTGTCTAGGCTTAAAATGGCTCGCAAGGGCAGTTAGTCTAGTACTAGTCTATAATTTCTTCCTGTCCAAGAATCCCAATCTGTTCTTTGCTCCCTGGTGAGAGATGAGTGGTAGGTAGTGGTCCAACTTGCTGACCCTAGTGTGCAGCATACTCTTTCTCTCTCTGTCTCCCCCCAACACCAACCCCTCACTTTTAAACAGTTTTTCCAAGATCCGACATTGCTGTCTCCTCAGGGGAAGCATGCCATCGCACACTGAATTCCCTTTGCTGCTAATGCAAGATACACTGCCACAGTGCGGGCTTGACAGTCTCATTCTCCACCAGCTATCATTTAATGGTCCTGCTAGTCATCAATGTGGTGGACAGCGAGAACTTCCTTCCTACCCTGGGATTGATAAGCATCTGCCATTCACACCAGTCCTCCTTTTCCATCTCCTTCAAGGATCCAAACCACACTTCAAACTCAGGTCATCTGCAGAGTAGTCCTATGGTATTGAGCTGTCCAATCTGGATTTCTGTTAGCCAAGTATATTAAGGAATCCCAGCATTTGAGATAGATAAAGAAATAGCAGCTCAAATGTAATGCATGATCGACCGAAAAAGATCCAAAGCAATGCATTCCTTTCGTATGGTCTTTACATTTTGAACATTAAAGTACCTCAAACACAAACATTCACTTGCCTGCCTGGACAATGTTAAAACTCAGGAAAGACAAAGAATATGTACTCACATGACACTAGAACAACACAGTAAGGTCCATGATGAAATATGCAAAAAATGCATGTACACCTAAGCAGAAGGTGTAAGTGAATGAGGGAAAATTGCACATATGCAAATTTGCTAAGCGAGTCGTCAGAGACAGGGCAATAACATTCTTCAAGGCAATGAAAATAATTGAACACACTTTAATTTCTATATATGTCAAAGTTTGAGGTTTAAATCAGTTGTACAGAATTTATTTGTGAAATCAAATTAAAGACAGGTTTATGTTAGAGAAGGAGAAAGGCAGAGAGAATGATAGAGATATACATCTTTGATATAAAGATGAATAACACCATTTGAATCTGGTGTGATATTCAGTAATGTAACTAGAATAAAAAAGATTCAGACCCACTCAAGAAACAAAGAAACTGTGCATAGTAAAGTTCATCTTGAAGACAAATACAACATTTAACAAATAAAAGCTCTAAGTAGCTGTAGCAAAATAATGCATTTGTTTTATATAAAAAAAATATTACAATTCTCCCTTGGAAGCTTCAAACACACAAATATACAAGACAAAGAAGGTACTGTATCCATTACTTTCACTAGAGTGTTGTGGTTAGCCATATCCAGTTGCCCTTCTTTTCCCATCCTTCATTGCATCACATAATCTCTGAAAGAAAATACCTATGCTAAAAACTATGAAAGGATGCCAAATACATGCATAAGGAGAAAGACAGACAGCCCAAACAAAATGGCTTAGGCTTGGGGAGCTCTGGACAAAGACTGCAAAAAAATAATAATAATAATAATCAATCAGTTCCAGGTGAAAAGGAAAAAAAAAAAACAAGAAAAAATTATGGCATGGAGGACAAAAAGAACAGCTTTGTAAATTGTTCCAAAAGCTGAAGCAAGTCATTAAAGCTGTAGGTTAATGAGGGAAACATTAGGCAATCAACAAACTGCTTGAATAAGCTGAAAGAAATAATCCATGTCATGAAAGAGGACAGAGAAGCACTTAGATCATAGGTGTAGGAACATAGTAGAAGGCAGACAAAATAGAAGTAACAGCTATGATGGCAAATAGGAAAACTGGATAAATGACCTAGAAAACAGATCAAGAAGAAACTGTATAAGGAAGATAAGGATAGCAGAATAAGTCCTGGATACTAATAGAGAATTGGAAAGAATGGTGCTGGAACTGAAGGAAAAAGTATTTAATTTACTTGGATTATAAGAATAGGCAATGGAAAAATCCCCAGAAGTGGTAGAATAGGATGGGCAAAAGGAGGACGGCAACAACAGACAGTAGGGTGTCTGCACAACTATAAACATAAAGAAGAAATTAATCTGACAAGCTAGAACACTTAAACTGATACTCTTTAACGTATGTGTATAAAACTGATGGAGGATTATCCTGATTTACTGCATGAACTAAGAGAAGTGAGGGCTGACTTGTTGGGTGCCAATAAAAACCCAAGGATTTCCTGAATGGATTAGCTACCTTGTCATCTCAACTGTAGTATGGGAAGGGAAACAGACATGGTTTCCACACAGAGGGAGAAGCATGAGGTTTGTGTAGCAGAAGATGCACAGTACAATCTGGAGCAACAGGCACAAATAAATTCAACTATCCCACCAGAAATAGGTTGGCAGACAAACTTATTAATAGATGAAGATTAAGTAGAATTACAAGGGTCATGGAGAACATCTGATGTAGATGCACCCATAGAAAAAAGAGCCAAAAAGGAAATAAACAGAGGTGCACAGCTATGTGGGGTGAACAAGGCATTGTCCATAGCAGGAAATATGAGAGGAGTGGACAAACAGGATGCAATAAGAATAAGAAGTCAGTCAAAGCAGATATCCAGCAGAAGATGAGTGCCTAACAGCAACAACAGAAGAATCAGGGATAGAGATATAAGAACAAGAAGAAAAACATGTCATTAAAGAGGAGAAACTGCAAATGAAGCCTTGGGGATACAGGTACCCAATGCTGGACTTCAAAGGGCCTGAGCAGGCTGGATTGGTCAATGGTAAAGGAAAGAAAAGTGATATGGATCAGTTCCAGGAAAACTGGACCAGAGGAGGAAGACAAGACAAGGGAAGCCAGCAAAAAACTGGAGAGCCTAGTAATACAATGCGACACGAGAGAATGCAAGGGGAAAAGAATGATGCAAATTCTATGGTATGCAGGCATTGAGTCATGCCTGCAGGTCAGAAGCACTGAGAGACTAAAGTCACAGGCGAGACAGGACAAAGGGGGTGGTAAATGAGAATGAAAAGGACTATGGGGCTCTAGTCAACAGTTAGACATATTTTTAATGCACTGCGCAGCAGCAGTAATGATATCAATCTACATCTGTATCTATAGAAGCATACTGTTCGTCGGTTGAAGGTACTGAATAAAGGGTGAGGATACAGACAGGCAGGTTGCTGTTGCATAGTCTTCCTTATGATATACCATATTGTATGATGTTTGCATTTTCATATAAAAGTAACCTTTCTCTTTAAAGCAATGAGCAAGTGCGTTACAGTACATGACTGGAAAATGGGAAAAGTGAACAAAGAAAAATGTCCTTTACTATTGTTTTTTGTTTTTTAGTTCTCTTTTGGCTCTGTCATTCTTGCTTTCACTTTTTCATGTATTTGGTCTTAATTTTGCGTCAGTTTCATGCATTCCATTTCCCACTGCTCTTAATATATTGCAGTTCTTTTGATACACTTACTGCTTTTATTTGCTAATTGCTGTCTTTGTCTTCCAGATGAGCCTAGTTTCTTTATTTGTGGAGTGGGCCTGAAGCTAAGGACAAGGTGAATGACCCAAGTGCAGAGGCTGGAAGGTAACAGATTCAACCATATGGGGGGGGGGGGTAAGCATAGGCAAATGCCAAGGGATAGATGTTCAAGCTTGGCTGGAGAAATCTAGGAGAGGAGAGGAGAGCCATTCAAAGGCAATGATAAGGGGGAGAAGTGAAATACAAACTTAGGAGATAAGAAGGGAATGAGCCCTGGAACCCATGAACCAGGAACATAGTGGGGACTTTACACCCAATAAAAAGGAAAAAGTGCACCACAGAATTAGTAGGATACAAAGGGATGTGATACTAATACAGGAGACCATATTACAGGTAAAAAAGGAGTGAGAGTCATAAGACCGCAATATCCCAAGGGATAAACAGACAATAAAGCATGGTTCAGGGAAAGAGGGCAGTGGCCTTTCTTTTCAGAAAGGGATTAAATGCAGTGACTGAAAGGGTGCAGAAAAGAGGGGAGGGGAGATGGATAATTTGACAAGAAGGGGTAATCAAAAGGAGATAGAGCCTGTGGAATCTGTATGACCCAAACAAGAATACAGAGGACTTCTGCAGCAGGTTCTTTGAAGGACAGCATCAGATAAGAAGAGATGAGGGGAATTACTGGTGGAGACTTTCTGTCACACTAGGTCACAAGAAAAACAGGCTCTTTGATAAAAGAGAGAGAATGATATAAAGATAAAAAGAGGCTTAAAAAGTAACATGAAAGAATGAGAGTAGAAGATATATGGAGGAAAATATACACAGAAAAGATGGAGTGTACATTTAGCAGAAACTGCTTGATCAAGCCAGTAGGTTGAACAGGATACCATGGAAAGACAAAACTCCAAAAATGGTGGAGACAGAATACAGTAAAGATACATATCGTACATATTAGTCTGACAGTAGATGCAGAAGATTAAGTCTGTAAGCTGTAGCTCCTGTAGCACAGGTTTGATTCCCTCAGCCCTAGATTGCTTACTATCTGACCTTAAGCAAGTCACTTAACCAATCATTGTTTAGGGGCAACTGCAAATTTGGCCAAGCCTCTTCAATGGTCCCCAGCTGCAAGCTTAGTAACTACCTATTTTCCAGATAATGTAGTGGTAGCAATGACAATTAGGAAGGAACAAGCGAAGAGGCAGGGGTGAAGATGGGTGAGTTACAACTGGAAAAATTAGGAAAGGAATCAATATTTACAAAAACTGATAGAGGAGACAGTTGAGACAAGTGCTAAAGGCAAGAAAGATTTGGGAAACACTGCTGGGATGGAATCAAATCAGCAGTTAGGAGAAACTAATGAGAGAAGATGTGTAGAAAAGGAAATAAGAAAAGGAGGAGATAACAAGACTGGAAGGGGAATGGGGCAGGACACAAGGGGAAATACTTAGAAATGCTATAGACAGAGAAGTGCTATGGACAGCTGAAGCAGTAAGAAAAAGATAAATTAGATGAAAAGGCAACAATTGCAATGGAAGCACAGCAATGCTGCTGCTGGAAGGACTACTGGTAGATATTTGAGGAGGAAGAGGAGAAACATCTAGTGAGGAAGTATAAAAAGGAAAGGGTGAGAAAATGGTACCACGTGCTAAAAGAAAAGAGGGAGAGACAAAAGAAGATAGCAAGGTTAGAGAAGCTTTTAGGGAATGCTATCAACTCCTGTACTAGATACAGTAGATGAAAAGAAAGTCTATTTAGAGGTCACAGAAAGAAGAGATCATACATTCGCAGGTAAATACTAGGCTAACTGCTTTGAAGGGACATTTTAAGCTTAGCAATGTTACCCCATTAGGTGTTTAAATTACTCTTAATAGGATTTTTATTTCTATACTTCCCATTTATTAATTAATGTTTCTCTGTTTATAACATTGAGTATTGAAAGGGGACCCTGCTATAGAACAGGTCATTTAGGAGTTGCATCTGTCCTTTAGTTGCACAGAGGGCAGTCCTGGTAAAAATATCCTTATTCCCATCCATTGATCTAGGTTGTATTTCAATACGGACAGAGATTAGCTTTGTTTTACATGGATGGAAAATCTGTTCCAGAGTAGTTTCCTCTGGGATATGTACTTGTCCCTCCATGCCATTCTGTTTATGTTACAGGGGATGCTAAGGTCTCGGAGTCAGATATTTCTGATAGTATTAGACTTGTGGATGTGGAGTAGATGAATTAGTAATGGGTCAGAGGATGTCTTATAAGCCAGGAACAGATTACCTCTAAATCGTCTATTAGAGACCAAGTATAGTACTAGAGCTTTGAGGCAGCTTGTGCAGGTTATGGTTTAATCCCTTTATTTTCTCTGTGAGGAACCACTGTGAGCACTTTAGTTGTTGCATATGTCTGAACAGGCACACACCAAAGGGGGAGTTGCACTCAATGATGGACCTGGGCAATGCCAAACTGAAAATACTTCTGAAATAGTAAATCAAAGCCAAGAAAATATAAAAGTGTTACTTCTCAGTGCTTGGAGTGTAAACAAGAAACTCTACTCCCCACAAATTCTTCTCACCATAGAAAATGCTGATGTCTGTGCATTCACAGAGAATAGGTTTAAAGCCATGGAGAACACCCTAGTAGTACAAGGCTGTAATGTCTTCCACAATTTAGACCAGCTACTACACAGACAGGGACTGAAGTGGAGAAGTTTCAGTTTACATTAAAAATAAATATACCTCAAGGCTAGTCAAACAGGATGATGTACTTGAGCTTCTCCACGTTCAAATCACAGTTGGCAAAATCCTATACCACTTCCTTGCAAGCTACAGATCTCCCTCTGTGATCCAGAAAACCTATAACATATATTTAAACTTACTGGAACCTCTCACCATCCAACCTGATACCATATTCAGGGGCAACTTTAATTACTCCACTATTAACTGGAAATCATTTATGACACCAAACATGTGGGCACAGAGATTCTTAGATTTTTGTAAACACAAACTCCCTGGACTAGATTGTCAATACACCAATGAGGGATGCAAACATTCTGGATATGGTCCTGACTAATACGGGAGAGTGCTGCACATCCCCTAGTGCAATGTCCTCCTTGGTGAGTTCAGATAACAAAATGGACTCCTTTCAAGTAAAAATAAAATCCAGAACCCCGGGTAACATGAAATGTTCAGAAACTAAGGTTAACTTCCTACTAATAAGTGATAATCTGAAAAACTTTCAAGCCCCTTAAACCCTAGGAACACTCTTACCTATTAGGAACTGTTCACAAATAAAAACTTACAGAAGCATGTAAATAGCTGCATAGTGACAGCTGTACCCACCAGGAATAAATACAGAACTAACTAAAAACAAGCCACTGTGGTGGAATCATAACATCAATGTGATGTATAGCAGAAAGAAGAATGAAGACAACCATGGCAAACTTTAGGAGGTGGAGCACTCATCAGGATAAAAGTGGTCTCATTAAACTAAATCTGCATAGAGGTCAAATAAAGCCTACCAAAGCCAACTTTATGGTAAATTTGTCTTCCCAGACCAAGGACAACTGCAAGGCATTCTTTAGCTATGTCTGCAATCCCAAAGGCAATGCACAATTATGTTCAGAGCTCAATATTAATGGAGCCACCCATACTGAGTCAGAAGACAAAGTAAACCAAAGGACAGACAAATTCATCTCTAACTTTACACCTCTATCCCCCACATCCTCCCCTCAAGAAATATCAGCGAATATATCTCCCCCTACTACCACTAGGGAAAAGGTCATCAATGTTCTCTCTAAGGTCAAGAGCACTGCATTGATGGGCCCTGACAATACCCCAGGCTACCTCCTAAGTAACATGAAACATAACTATCAGACACTCTATAATCAATATTTAACTGTAGCCTCCAAATAGGCTTCTTGCCTCATGAATGGAGAAAAGCAGCACTCATCACTCTACACACAGGTGGACCATCTACAGACCCTGGAATCTACAGACCCATAAGTCTCACAGTCTTATATGGAAAGTTGTGGAAAGTATTATCATGGAAATGATCAATAATGACACAGGAATCCTGCAGACACTGGGCCAACCCGGTTTGGTTTCATCAAGGGCAGGTTATGCAAATAAACCTGAATGACTTCTTTGAGAAGGCCATACAAGCAATGGGTAAAGGCCAAACAGCTCACATTGCCTACTGTGACACACCCAAGGCATTTGACACAATACTCCACTCAGACATTGTTCACAAACTCAAGAATTTAGGAATAAACACTTATGTCACCCAGTGGATAGCCAGCTGGCTGACAGACATGACCCAGGAAGTTAGAAATGGTGAGTCCAGCTCTACAAAGAAACCAGTCACTAGCAGGGACCCTCATGGATCTGTCCTGGCACCACTCATTTTTGTCCTCTACTTCATTGAAGTCAAGGCAAATGTCAAACACCTCTGTCTAACCAAATTAGCTGACAATTTCAAATTAGGAGCAGCTACAGATTTCACCACCAGTACTAATGTTCTCCAAGAAGGGCTGACACAGACAAATAACTGATGTCAGAGCCATGGACTAAAACTAAATGCCATGAAATACATAATAGTATCCTTTGGGAAGTCAGCCACCTCTATTAACTATCAAATTGACACCCCTAGAGTTGACCATGCAGCCAGGGACTTGGGGACACACATAGACAGTAATCTAACTTTTCATCATCATATTTCTATGGTAGTGAGGAAATCATTCTATGATGTACAACTTATAAACAAAGTTATGGAATCTAAGTCCAAGGAGGTCATTGTTCCACTGTATTTGACATCCACCAGACCTATCATTGAGCACAATGCCCCCTTTGGTATGTACCTAACCAGGCATACTCAACAATTGGAATGAACGCATAGGTCTCTCACTAAAAAAATACAGGGAGTATGTAACATGTCCTAAGCAGATTGTCTTAATGCCCTATCCCTGTATTCTGCTTCCTGCAAGCAGTTAAGAGGAGATCAATGGAGATCAAGGCATCATCAGACCCAACTCTGATGGACTTCTTGCATATCCAAAAAAAAAATAACAACAGAATTGCCTGTGATATAAATAGGACTTCCTAGAGAGACAGGTATGTATCCTAGAGGCTACCTCTTTCCTGTGAAAGGCTCCCATCCATGTGAAGCAGAGCTCCACCATAACCCAATTTAAATGCAACTAGTTGGATGTGGAATAGGAAATTCATTCCTGGTTTGGCACCTATGTCACTAATGAACAAAGACAGCCTCTAAATGGTTCATTTCCCAGGCCCTTTCTTGTACATTTTTCATATCCCATGCTCCTGCTTACAGTTACCAAGGGTACCAGAATGTGTTAGATACTTGGAATGCATGGCTAGGATTAAAAAGGCCCCAGTGAGCATTAGCTTAGTACACACCTATCAACCTATAATCCTATGATGAGGGCTGAATACACTGGGACAGCAACCCCTCTAGACTGAGATGCTAGACCTTTGTTTATAAGTTGAGCAATACTGAAGAACTTCTTCACAGCATAGGCACATATTGGTTGAATCCAATGTAACTAATTACTTACGTTCCACAATCTCTTAACTACTAAATTGATTCTTAAGGGTGCATCATTGAGTTTTCTAAGGGATACAATAATACTCCTTTTGGCATTTAGCTGTAGTCCATGATTCTGGCACTAGTTGTTTGTTTGGAACAAGCCCTCCTAGAAGATGACTGAGTCAAGCTACCACACCATTACCTAAAACAAATAACAACCCTGACTCTATAGCTGACCAATTCAACTCCTACTTTATCCAATTAATATTAAATTTACTTAAATATAAACTCACCACTCTGTCTCTTACTCTCCCCCAATAAACCAAAATAATGATAATAATTTCTCATCCAACCCATCCCCACCTCTACCATAAAAAACTCCTACTACAGCAAAAACCCTCTGTTTTAGCTGCAGACAATCTTCCTGCAGAATATCTCAGCACTGCAGCAGAATCAATGACATATCTCATAACATTATTTATCAACCATGCTATCACTGAAGGCCGAATACCTATTCTTTGGAAAACAACATACATCATTCCCATTCACAAAGAGGCACATCCACAGATTTCTCTATCACCACATAGCAACTCTCTGTGCACTAGCCAAAATCCCAGAGAAGTACATCCTTTCTCAACTGATGTACCAGATCACTGCTGCTAATCTAATCACAAACACACAACATGTTTAGACCTAAGCATAATCCAACAAAAACATTTCTTAGCTTTACAAACAAGATCAACATAGAAAGGAACAATGGAAATCTTGTCTCCTCTGTCTTTCTTGATCTATCTAAAGCATTTCATATGGTCCCACAACACAAACTACTAAAAGAACCTACCACTCTACAATTCTCTCAACCTGTTCTGGTATGGTGCCTCAACCATCTCTCTTGTAGACTTCAAGGTATGAAATGGTAACAGACTTATTCCTCTCTCCTTCATGTTTTTATAGGAGCCCCACAAGGTTCTATCCTGGGTCCGATACTTTTTAAGATATACACCAACTCACTTCACACTGCCTCCAAACCTGCTTCCCTCATCTATAATGCAGATGACTACCCATATCTTCTCAGTTGCTACCCTTTCCTTACTTCAAACAATCACCCAGGACTCTTCCTCTTCCATTTTACTCCCAACTTCTTCTTAACCTTAACAAAACCAAGGTTATGCTTTTTACCACTAAAAATAGCACAAATCTTAAACAATCCTTTCTCTTTACTTCAAATGGCAACACCCAATTAGAACTGGTATACCAGGCCAAACTTCTAGCAATTATCATAGATGACAACCTAAAATTTAACAAACGTACATCATATGCTCTCCAAAAGACCCATTAAAAACCAGGAACCTTGTATAGATCCAAACAATGCCTTAATAACAACACCAGGAAAAAAAACATAGAATCTCCTTACTTACTTATCAACATTACTCTTTGCATCACCTATCATTACTAAACTAAATTCAAATTTAAAATCTAAAGTAAACATATGTGTCAATATAGTAGTAAAATTTATCTCAAATCTCCCTTCATACTCACATCACTGCCACAACCTAAAAGAAATGAAATGGCTGCAAATAGGAAATCAACTCACTTACTCTCACTTAATCACAGATCCTACTCTTTTCTAACAAACCGAAACTAGCCTGACCTCAGAAATACTCTACAGCACTACTCTGCCAGTAGAGCTTTAAGATCTAGCAACGAATCCCTCCTTAAAGCCATTAGACAAGCATTACACCAGCTGACTCGCTATATACCTATTATGTTGCAAAAATCTGGAACAAACTCCCTCTACAATTTAGGTTTACCCCTCCCCTACAGAAATGTAAACTCACTCTCAAGAAGCAATTCCCAAAATCCTGGCTGCATTCCTGCCACTATGCACATCCTCATTTCCATCATTTTCGTTCCCCACTTTCTACTCTGTTACAATTTTCTCCCCTTCGTATTCCCTCTTACTACTCAGAACATCCCACTTTTGAATGTCTTCCTCCTTCACTCTGTAAACATGTCCTATACTCCATTTTTTCCTAAGTACTCATAGGAACCCTGTACCTAATTTATTGTACTTATCACAAATGACTTAAAATTATAAGTTGTGTCATTGTTTGTTTGTTTGTATCAGAAGAGCTCTTCTCCCCAGGCATCCACTGAAAATGGGTATGTCAGTCATCTCAAATGGAATCAAATGCAAAATAAATAAATACAATTTGTGGGATTCAATGACTGCTCCCAACTTGCAGTTGCCCACAAACTTGGTCAACAAAATACACTTGACATTTGCTTGGACTTCTCAGAAGTGGATACCAAACAGGAGAGGTCACAGCACTGAGCCAATAGGGCTCCAATAGTGACTGTTTTTCAGTGGAGTTACCTTCCCCTGTCAAGACTTCCTCTGCTTTATCTGTAAGACAGTTGGAAATCCAGCATGTAACACACAGGTTTATTCTTAAACAGTAAGCGTTCCTGTAATACCTGAGTTGGGCATTATGTAAAAAGCTTTGGCAGGTATAGGTAGGAGGTGTATACAATCTTGTCCACATCTATGGCTTTGAAGACTCTTTTGAAAAAGTCCTCTAGGCTAAGTAAGCTTGACCTACCTTTGATGAAACCAAACTTAGATGGATCCAGTATTTGGAGGTTTCCAACGTCTTTATTGATTAATTCCATGATAAGGATTTCCATGGCTTTACATAGGAGGTGAGTCATACATATGAGACTTATGGCTGTGTAGTTATCATGGTTGGTGGATGGCCCTCCCTTGTGTGAAAATGTAACTGTTGGTGTCCCCCAGTCGCATGATTTGAAGCACATTTGGAGGATAAGCTTGAAAAGTATTGTTAGTGGCACAGATAAGTCATGTTTCATGTTATTCAGGATACACCCAGGGATATTGTTATGACCCAAAGATCCAATATTTTTGGCATTTAAGAGAGCTTCCAGGACTTGGTAAGATTGGGGTAAAATAGGAGCTGATTTTTTTGACCAGTAGGTTTGCTATGTCTTTAGCTTCAGTACAGGTTGTGTTATTCATAATCAGTTCAGTGTACTGCTGCAAAGTGCTCGAGATTAGCTCCATACTACAAGAAGGCCTTGACCTTGGCCTGGGTGGCTATTTTTGCCTTATATTTGATCTTGGTGTTTTTTATTAGACTTCTGAGTTACTTATTTATTATGATGATGTGGTTTCTAATATGCTCGATGGTACACTTCTTATTTTTGGCTACGGTTTTCTTCTTTTTGTTGTACAGATTATTGATATTGTGGTTCCACCAGGAAGATTTGTTTTTAGAGTTCACCCTGCATTAATTTCTAGTGAGCACAGATGCTCTTGTGCAGGAGTTTACATGCAACACATTTCCACATAAGCAGTTTAATTTTCTGGGCTTTGGGACATTTGAAACTTGCCATGTTATAACTTAGAAGTATAAGAAGTTTGCCTTGGAGAACTTTCTAAAAATTCCAGAGACAGAGGAGATCTTGGGTTTCAGTTTTGCTGTGAAGAAGACTGCATTGTGACCAGACTTGGTGAATTAGGATGTTACATGAGGTATGGAGCATAATCCCCCCATATTTGTGAGGACAAGGCTAAACAGGTTGGTTCACCAGAACAATACTCTGACTAGTTTTCCTTAGAGTTTATGTTAACAAAGTCCAGAAATTTCTGAGCTTGCACACTAGTGATGGTCTAAGTTTCCCAGTCTATAGTTGGGTAGATGAAGTTCCTCAAAAAAATAGTTTGGGGTTTAGTGCTGAGTGACTCAGGCTCATCTAAGTAAGAGCTATGACAGTCATGGTTATAGAGGGCATTTTGTAGCTAGCTAGAGTATGTCAAGGAACATTACTGATGATGGGTTGGACATGAAGAAGCTCTAGGGATCCATGCTGCATTGCCAGCCTTGATGTAAGTCTCTTCTGGATGGAGACTGAGACACCTGCAGAGTTTTTTTTTTCCTCCCTGCATAATAATGAGTTTAAATATGTGGAAGGTATTATAGCCTTGCACAGCCATATTACTCTCCTTTGATTTAAACCATGTCTCATTTACTACACAGAAGTTTACATTCTCCAGGATGTGTACAAAATAGGGCTACAGAGGGAAAAACTGAATGCAGAAGTCATGGTCATGATGTAAGACATCTAAAATGCATTGATGACAATGAAAGACAGAAAGGTATGGGACCAAGATGAATGCCTGATAGAGTTCTACAGGTTGGGCAAGGAGGCAATATGGACAGTTATGAAGGATGAGCATGAAAGAATAAGTGAAACAAGGTAAAAAAAAGAGACACACTGAAAAGAACCAGCATTGTAGTGATCGTGAAAGAAGAGGGAAGACAGTATAGAATTTGACGATTACAGACAAATTTCCCTAGTAAATACAAATAGCAAAGTGATAGCAAAAAAGCTAGGAAGGACACTGAATGAGATTCTGCCAAGGGTTAGAATGGCTATGTGAAAGGGACAAGGGCAGAAATAAACTGCTTGTCCCTGAATGAATTTATAGCCAGAGAAGAGCAAAAGGGAGAAACACAGGCAATAGTGGTCCTTTTGATCTACAAAAGACATTAATATAGTCAGCCCCATTCCTTTGGGGAGATATAAGAAAAAAACAGAGAAATGGGGAAAATTTATTGGCATGATAAAGAGATTTACAATGAGACAGAAGCAGAGGTAAGGGTAAAAAGAAGAGTTTCCAAGCCTCTAAAAGAAGGGAGGTGGACCAGACAGTGGTAGCCTGTCTCCCCAGTGCTAACAGAACAACTGGTAATAGAAACAAGCAAGACGTTAGCACAACAGGAGGAAAGAAGAGGAGTATGGTCAGGGCTCCTAATGTACAAGAAAACTGCATGCTTGTGTCACAGATCTCTCTTCAAGAAATAATCCCAGTTGTAACATGGTTTGAAATGGCTGCAAGACTTAGATGCAACCAAAAAAGACAGGTCAGGTTAGGAAATGGAAAAGGAAAGGGAAAAGTGGGTACATTCAGGGGAAGGTACATCCCAAATATTTAGGAGTATATTTAGGGCAAAAATGAAGTGATACAATATAAAGCAATTTAGAGAAGGGGAGGGAGAGAGAGAGAGTGAGAGAATACAGTGGATACTGGAGAGGAAAGACATAAAGCATACACAATACTAAGCAGAATCAATGAGAGTAGAATGACGATTCTCCCAGTTATTGCACACATGTAAGAGCCAGCACAATGCTGAAATGGGATAATGCTATAACTATAGCCCAGGCAACCCAGGTTCAATTAGAGGCTCAAGCATCTGAGACACTGGCAGAGAGAGATACGAATGCTCATCCCAGAGGGGACCTGGTTTGTAATGTATAATGTTTGCAGCTGGAATTGTGTCAACATGGTTTTTAATGTATAATGTGTGCAGCTGGAATTCTATCAACGTGGTTTGTAATGTATAATGTTTGCAGCTGGAAATGTGTCAACGTGGTTTGTAATGCATAATGTTTGCAAGTGCAGTTGTGTCAATGTGGTTTGTAATGTATAGTGTTTGCAACTGAAATTGTGTCAATGTGATTTGTAATGTATAATGTTTGCAGCTGGAATTGTATCAACGTGGTTTGTAATGTATAATGTTTGCAGCTGGAATTGTGTCAACATGGTTTTTAATGTATAATGTGTGCAGCTGGAATTCTATCAACGTGGTTTGTAATGTATAGTGTTTGCAACTGAAATTGTGTCGACGTGATTTGTAATGTATAATGTTTGCAGCTGGAATTGTATCAACGTGGTTTGTAATGTATAATGTTTGCAGCTGGAATTGTGTCAACGTGATTTTTAATGTATAATGTGTGCAGCTGGAATTCTATCAACGTGGTTTGTAATGTATAATGTTTGCAGCTGGAATTGTGTCAACATGGTTTGTAATGTATAAAATTTGCAGCTGGAATTGTGTCAATGTGGTTTTTAATGTATAATATTTGCAACTGAAAAAAAAAGTGAATGCAAGAGGATGGTGACAGTGAGGCATAACATTTAATAAAAAGTCCTTCCATCATGCAGCATGACAGAGACCTGTGATGTCCTAATCTCACCAGCACTATTCTTATCAGAGTAAGCCCATTGGGGAGAGGAGGGGGAGGGGTTGGTAGACCTGGCAAATGAGGAAGGGCACCTGGATTCCCTGATAATCAGCTTCAGGAAAGGAAAATAAATCACAATTTTTAGGGTAGGGAAAGTTTGGGGGAAGATTTGTGATACGTTTTCAGGGGATAAGGGAGTGAAATTTTTGCCAAACCTATCCACTAGCAGCTTTGCTATCTCTGTGGGGTCATCGTGTGTGATAACATTGGTCACTAGTTTGCACATGCTTGGGTGCTACCTCTTAGGCTATGTACATAATTGTAAAAGGTTGTCTTATTTGCCTGTTGAGGCTGAGGAGGATGCTTTTCCATTATTCTGGAGCCTCACCTTTGTTTTCTTGGACAGCAACTTTTTGCATTTATTGCAAAGTTTGTTGATGCTGGATGTCCACCATGGTGACTTGTTTTTACTTGGAGCTGGGGCTTTTATCCTTTCTGGTACATTCAAGTCTATACACTTATGTAAGTGATTGCACAGGGCTTTAGCGTAAACTTTGGTGTAGTTACCACTTCGAGCTGGCGGTGGGGTTTGGAATGCATTTATACCTTCACTTAGGAGGGTACAGTTTACCTTGGTGAAGTTTTTTAGTCTGATTTCACCCTTTGTGACTTGTGGTGTTAGTACCAGCTCGAAAGTGACTGCTTTTTGATCAGATTTAAATAATGAGGGTCTGACAGTTGCGGCAATGTATCTGTTTGACATGTTAATGAGGACAAGATCTAGTATTTTTGTTCATCTTGTTGGGGTATGAACAATTTGTTCCAGGGCATTTGTGATAACAAAGTCAAGGAGCTTTTGCACTAGCAAGTTAGGGCTAGCATAGGTCTTCCAGTCGATGGTGGGATAATTGAAATCCCCCATAACCAGAGTGTTTGGTAATATTTGGATTATCTCCAGTTTGGTCAAGTAGGCTTTGTGCACATCATGATCCATGGAGGGGGATCTATAACTGGCTA
The DNA here is from genome assembly GCF_019279795.1 of Protopterus annectens. Classification (NCBI taxonomy): domain Eukaryota; kingdom Metazoa; phylum Chordata; order Ceratodontiformes; family Protopteridae; genus Protopterus; species Protopterus annectens. The sequence continues at coordinate 1,502,317,407 of NC_056733.1, read as the reverse complement.
TGACTTGAAAGGGGGTCTTACCTGCAGTAACCTGAACTTGGAATAACTCTATGGAGCTGTCCAGTCTAACTAGACAGGAGGTGAATTTATCTCTAATATAGATAGAAAAACTGACTCTTTGGTTCTCACACATATGTTTTGCTGTCTGAAGGTGTGGAAGGCATTGTAGACTTGCAAGACAAAGGTACTGTCTGAGGCCTTGAACTAGGTTTCTGTGACTGCAGAGGCATCTACCTCTTCCAGTGATAGAGGTGCTTCCAGGGTGTGCAGGTTTTGGTTTAAGCTCCTAGCATTTTTTGTTTGGCAAATTTCATATCAGTAAGTTTATTTTCAAGTCCTTGCCTAAAAAAGGCATTATGGGGGAGACAAGAGCCTTTGCCAGCAGCCAATAGCCTAGAGGTACCAGGTGAAAACTGTCTCTGCCAAAGCAGCAAGGTTTATCAACCATAGCTTTCCAGGCTGGCAGGAACTGGATCTCCTTTGAATGACACCATAAACTAAGCCAATTATTGAAATCAATCATTTTTTGTTTATACTGTGGCTTCATTCTAGGTGAGCACAGTATGCTGGTCAAGGCTAGGGACATATCTGCCTGGGACACATACTCAGAAAGCTCAATTATGTCTCTCTTTATATAGCCCAGTGAGGGACGTCTCAGTTCATTCATTCCAACATGAACTATGTCTGAGTCATAATGGTACTTGTTGCTGAGAAAATTGAGTGCATGCATGATCTGACAAATCCTGGCACTGGACAGGCAGCTGACCATGACTTTGTCCTTGTCAACCTAGTGAGTGGGACATCTGCGTGTCTCACTATTGAGTCTCCAGTGACAAGTAAATTTGTTTTTGAGTGTTACACCTTATGGGCTTGGTAGGTGAGACATTGGTGTTACTATGTGTCATGGGTGCTGTGGGAACTGTGTTAGTTGTAGAAGTCTTGTGTTTTGGAGGCTTCTGGTGTTTCAGTAAGTTTTTTGAAAGAACATCCGCGTATGTTGATTATGTGCTGCATGTGTATTATGTGTATGAGTAGTGGGACTATGTGCATGAGTAGCGGTGGGTGGTCTGACATCCTCTTGAGTGTAAGAGCATGGTTTGTATAGTGCAATATCCTGATCTTATATGTGGTATTGGAACATGATATACTGCTTAAGGGGGTTAAAGATGGCATTTAAGGTTTCTTTATAAGCTGGAGGTTATGGATTTTAAATGGTTTGAAATTTAAAAACACTGTTTAGATGTTTTAATATTTGATCCAACATTTGAATGTTAGAAAATATATTATACTGATGCAGAAATTAATATTAGCTGCTAAAGGTCAAATTAAGAGGGAAAGATGGCAAGGGATACCTATATTTGTTCTAAAAGGTACACACTCAGGACTCAGTTGATATTTAATGAGTTCTTGAGCTCAGTGCTCAAGATATGGACCACTAGTATATCTAAGGATCAATGTTGACATACCCTCAAGAAATAAACATAATAGGAATCCAATGGCATGTGGAATGTGGGGTACTTCTCACCCAGTGAAACAAAAGAAAATATAGAAGTTAAACAGAAAGAGAGAGAGAGAGAGTGAGATGTATTTCTCTCCTATAGACTAAGTTGATTATAATAGATGCATATGAAATGGATAGGTGAGGAAATAGCAGGAAATAGGCTCCAGGTCTGTGAAAGGAGGAAAGGAAAGTTGAGTTTTAATAATAATAATAATACAGGAGAAGATCCATGTCTTAATGAACTGTTAAAGAAAACCATGCAGACAGATGGGTAATTGTAGAAATACTACTAAAGAATACATTTTTGAAGTACAATATTTTATTTCCTGGGTGTTAAATGTGGAATGTAATTGGAAGTATTTTATTTGAATTATCATTTATTTATTTAACATTTGTTTACTTGGAAAATCCAACTGGAGCAGAGCCCTTTTTCAACAGAGGTCTGGGGGGAAAAACACTCCAGATGCACATCTCTGGAATGTGGGAAGAAACCGGAGCACCCAGAGGAAACCCACACAAATGCAGGGAGGACATGCAGACTCTGCACAGTAGGCATCACAGCGAGAATTGAACTGGAGAACCTCTTACTGTGAGGCAACAACAGTAACTGCTGCACCACTTAATAGGTTGCTTTAATTATATAATTACTGTTCTTAAAGGGTTGCAATTGTATGGATAATTTTGTTGAACTCCTGTGAAGGCTTTGCTGAGGCACCAGAGGGGTCAATAAAGTTTCTACTTTTGGATTTGTCACCTATTTGCTGTATATATTACATTTTTTACTGTTCTGTGATTTGTGGCATTTTATAGGATGTGGAATTAGTGTATAAACGTGAAACTAACACAGATAATCCATTTTTTTAGAAATTATATGAAAATTGGTAATCAATTACTTATCACATGGATAGTGAAAGTTTAGGATTTTACTGTTGTGCTCAATTAGGATAATGACTGTAATTTTAAGTGTGGTAAAAAAAAAAACAGTCCCACAGGAGAGGGGGGGGATTTCTGCTCAGCTAAGAAGAAGAGGAATGATGGGCTGATATTTGAAGAATTTGATATTTAAAACTGCATGAGAATAATTTCTTAAGAGAGGAGGAACATCAGGCAGACCAGAAAGACGGGTTTCTGGTCTGGAGAGACAATAGATGTGATGGATATACAGATAGCAGAAAGAAACATATTAGCTCACAAACAAATTAGAATGACTTTAAATGGTAGAAAAGGAGCCAATAAGAAATGGGGAAGATGGAGACTGAGACTGTAAGTGAAAGGGAATCAGGAGAAAGTAGGGTTAAAAATCCAACAAGTAACAAACAAAACTGCTATCCTATCTGACTAACTCCATCCTCAGTGATCAAACTGTATACAATGTCGATGTGCAATGTTTGTAAATGACTTGCACTATTGTGTTTAATATTAATTTCCATGTATTGAGACTGTATATACATTGTACATTGTGCTTTTTCTTGTATGTACTATTAATGTTATGTGGAGCTTTTCTTCCTGGGCCTAGACTGAAAATGGACTCACCTCGGCCCAGTAGACTTTCCCAGTTAACAAATGCAATAAATAAATAATATGGGATGGGTAGGTAATGATAGTATTATATAGTGGGTTAAAGGTAAGTGTACTTTTATAGAAAACCTAAATAGGACAGGAGAGTCACCAGAGATGAATGGATCAGGATGCCATAGGGGATTTAGAGGACAAACCAAAAGCTTTACAAATGAAATCAGATAGGGATGAGGGGGAGGAGGAGTTTGAAGATAGCATAACTGTAATTCTCAGATTATAGATAAAATCCCTGAAACTGATAATACAGCCTTGAAAATAGACAAAAAGTGTGCAGGACTTTTTTGGTTAGCAGAAAAGTATTTGACATGAAAATTGAAGAAAAAAATTGCAGCTTTGTGGGGAAGATTGTATTGTTGTTAAGGCAAAGGTAGAGCTAGAAATGGTGATAAAAATATTTTTAGAGGAGTATATAGACTAACAGATATGAAGAAGATAATATGAAGAGAAAGAAAAGCAAAGAACAATCTGGTTTGAAGATAGTCTTAGTGTGGAACTTATGGACTGGTGATGAAGACAAGCATGAAATCAGCACATTTTGCAAACATTAGGTAAGTTAAATAATGGAAAAACTGCTAGAGATAACCGGTTTCTTGGGGGGATTATAAAGTGTAGGAGTAGACAAACTAGACTCTGAGCAATATAACCCCAAATTGCAGTTTAAGAGGACACAAAAAATATTGGCTATGGTACTGGCCGAGAGTTTAGAAAAATATTTTTAATTTGGTGGAAAGAAAGCAAAAAGAGGATCGAAGGGGTAAAACATGTACATGTAAAACATGTAAATATAGCCATTATTTTTATAAAAGCAACATTTCAGGTTTAAAGGAACTGGCTATTCCTTATTTATACCTTAATTGGAACAATGGTCTTTGTTTTAGCTATCCTTAGGTTCATAGGTTAGTACTAGACTATTGGCCCTAGGGCCTATACAAGCCTGGCCATAAAAATTCCCTGGCTATTTCTTCCCACAGTATTTACTTCCCTGGACCCCTGTCTAGCAGGGCTACTGATGTGATCCCTGAGGTGAATTTCCTATTTCCCATCCAATCATCAAGGTTCCTTTTGAAGAGGGCAAAAGAGGCACTCTGCTTGACATGTATGGGCAGTCTGTTCGAGAGTCTGGGGAGTCTCTGGGTCAGGAACCTATCCCTCCAGCATGTTTTGTTCATTGTGATAACAAGGCTTAGATCCCTGGAGCATGTGTCTCTGAGGGACTGGGATTTCTTTAAGTGTAGCATGTCCAACAGCTCTGGGTTTGACATGGCCTTGTATGTTAAGCAGAGATCGCCTCTGAGAAGACGATATGCGACAGAGTATAGGTGGAGTTTTATTAGACGTTCAGCATAGGACATCTGCTTTAGGCCTGTGATTCTTTTAGTGAGGTATTTCTGTGGCCTTTCCAGTTGTTGCAGATGTCTTGAGAGGTACATACCAAACGGGGCATTGTATTCTATAATGTGTCTAAACTATTACACCAGATCCTATGGTACACCCTATAGTTAGTACCACTAACTCTATTTATTTATTTATTTATTTATTTATTTATTTATTTATTTATAATCAAAGTAGAGCACTGATCCCCACAGACCTTTTTCTAAGTCAGCCTTGGAGCACTCTCTGACTAAGTGCCTTGTACAGAGGCAGGCAAATGGTGGCTAAACGAATCAAATCCACCAAGGGAAGAAGCACATTAAGAAATGATAGCCTTACTCTTCAGTGTTAAATGTCAGACTTTTATCTGTGTAACTGTCAGACTCGCCTTATTTTCAGATCAATTAGTAAAAAGACATCATTGTTCCATAAGCATTTGAAATAGTAGACATTACCTCATTACCCACTGCCTCTGATTACTATCTGCTTATTCTACTAAAACTCCACAGCATATTCTTGCAATATTCAAAATCCATCAACGGATATATCAGAATGCAAAAAAATGTGTGAAATATGAAGGTAAATCTGTAACAAGTTATGAAATAATGCAAGCCACAAAGTATAGGTGTTGATAACCTAGAATAAAACATCATGTTCCCACAACGTACCATATACAATGACATATTCCTTCCACTGGAAGAAGTGGATGTGATAAGTATTTCTTCTTACACCATGTAGGCTGTCAAGAAATACATATTGATCCCAGTGATGATGAAGGTAACACATTTCAGTCCACATAAAAATAAAACACATGTTTATCATTACCTATGTCCTATACATTTCCAGGAAAATATCCAAGTTCCAGTGAAGACAGTCTGGAATGATATAGAAGTAACAAAATAATAATGTTATATAATGATGAGTGCCTGCTATTCTTCCAAGCGTACAACACACACTTTTTTTTTTTGAATTATTGCTTCCAGTGGATGAGAAATGCATTAAATGCAGATGGAAGAATTTTTTCTACTAGTTTTTCAACAATGGGTATCCTTTAGGAAATAGGTATACTGCATTGCATTATCTACAAACACCTTTCTTAAAAGTAACAAATTAATACAAATGGGTGACCGGATAAAACCAACTGTACATATGGGCAGGCAATCACTTAGACTTAATTTCTATAGAGGCAATATGAAGAGATGACAGCCAGGACTTTTATTAGCAGCAAATTGCACTGCATATTATATAAAATGAGTAAAGCTCCGAAGTGGATATGTCAGTTATATTTATTGTTATGACTGCATATCCACTCTTTCTCGTCTGAATGCAAAGTTAATCCCACTCGGTTTTATTCATTCCGGTTCTTATCATTTCCGGTATTAGACTGTTTCTTAGTTTCCTTAGCAGCTTAATGAATTAATGCTAAGCTTATAGTTCTCAGATCAATAATTATATGAGCAAATAATTTGCGCACATATGAAATCATTTAGTAATGGTCACTGTTCAATAACTACTGTGGTCTAAATAAGATGTATTAATTTGCATTTGGTATTTATTACTGATAATTCTGAAATATCAATAAATATGGGTATTTAGAAATGCAATCAAAAAGGAAGAAGTGGCTGATGTAAAAACAGAAGACAGAATGCTTCAAGTCAAGAAACCTGCATATGCATAAATGGATGGTTTACATCCATTTCTAATATCCTTTTTTTTCATTTCTTCATAGCATCTGTTGTGGCTCTGTGATACTGCAGTTATGGTAACTGTACATTTTCAATGGTAGAAACAACTAATATATTTGTTTAGTTGTATAAATTACAATGTTGTGGTAGTTTTAACTGCCTCAGCTTTGCAACTTTATTGTCACCTGCAGTATACAATCATTTAGGTAAAGTGCATCACAGCAAGTCACAAATCACACTGTAGACAATTGTAGGCTGAGAGACTCAAACCCTAGAGTAAAGAAGGCATTTTTTTATCAGTTCATACACTTAATTCTCTGTCATAACTGCTAGACATATATTTACCACAAGTGGTAGTAACCACCATGAGAGGAATGCCACACCATCAATTTGTCAGTCTCTGTTCCTGCTCAGTGGTCTTATCGAAGAGTTGCAAAAAAGGCTGTAGATCTGCAATCTGTGGTAAATTAATTAGAAAATAAATTGGGTATTGACTGCAAGAAGATAAAGTCAAGATCTTGTATTCCTGCAAACCCAAACAATAAAAATGTAAGTTACTAGTGAGATTTTAACAATTAGAATTCAATTCCCTTATGCTAATTAATTTTCAGCAAGCCAGTTGATTGCACAATCAGCTGTGTATATTTCCTGCAATCAACTGACAACTCTGGTAGACACAAAATCATGCATGCAAGAGTGTTTAACACTTCACCATTGTAACTGTGCATGGATTAACACAGGTTATGATGCTATTACTGCATTTTTGTTTTATATATATATATATATATATATATATATATATATATATATATATATATATATATATATATATATACTGTACATATATTACGTTTTCATCTTTGTGAATAAAATGAGAAAGCCAATGTTAAGGCCTTTTATAAAACCTGAATGACTTATGGTGTGTGTTGCACAAACTATTTGTTATTTTAGAACAAGTAAAACAAAAAAGGCGAACCAGGAACAACTGCAGACCACCGATTTATATATTTATTTAACCAAAATTGTACTAAGCGCTTTCACCCACACACATCAGGGCATCTTCACAGTACTCTGAAGATGCCCTGATGTGTGTGGATGAAAGCGCTTAGTGCAATTTTGGTTAAATAAATAAATCGATGATCTGAGTTGTTCCTGGTTCGCCCTGTTTACTGTTCTGGAAGTTTGTTTTTAGTATTTGATATTTTATGCTGGTGTCCTCTTTTCTTTAGCACAATGCATATCTTTCACTCACCAAAAGTGAAAATATTCAGTATCCCTTTTGAGGTCTCAGCCATTGTATCTCGAATATAGCAAGTTCTTCTGGCTTGTCACTGGCCAGAACTTTTTAGCTGTGATTAGTACTATAGGCCTACTTTGCCTGCATCTCCAGTGCTAACCAGATGGGGAGAGGAATGCAAAATTAAATACAATAGCAGGACCTTTCCATTTTCACTATGCGAATTACCAAAGAATGTTACACGAGAAATGATGCATTCCTCATACTCTTCAAACAGTTCATTCAAGGCCAACTGGCAAATAAACCTCCTACCTATATTTATATCTAATAAACAACTAGAGGCTGAGTATATCAGTATAAGTTTTTGACATAGCTATGGTAATGATATCACTCTTTGTGATGTATTTATGATGAAACTAAAATGCAACATGCAGGGGTAGCCCTGATATGTAAAATGATATTTCAACAGCAATAGACCAGGGCACCAGATACTTAAATATCTTCATTACAAGGAGAAACCAGACCATTATGTACAGGAGTCAACTAATCTCAGTGGCTTGTTCAGATTAACAGAGTTATTTTGAAAGATACCAGTAATATCAATAAAAAATAGAAGAAAAATCTAGCCAAGCTAGAATTTCCACTGTGTGATTATATGAAAAATCATTCCAGAAATGGATAGAAACCAGTAGCAGCAGAATATGCTAAAAAGCAAAAGAAAGAATAGAAAGCTCATGACCATAAGAAATGAAATGTGGAAAGCTCACAATTATACTGGCAAGATAGCTGGATACTTGTTGCTGCAAATACATAACTTAATGTCCAGAAATTAAAGAGAGGTAAACTTAAACCAAAAGATGACAGGCTAATAATGGCAAATCAGGGTATTGTACTGGGCTAGTCTACAAAATCTATAGAAAAGTGAGACATCCTGGCAAATGAATTTTCAGTTGACAGAACTAAAAATAATTACATCTTGTGGTTGGCTATGATGCATTTTATCTAAGGGGTTATACAGTGAAACATACGGTACTGTATCAAAACTAATATATTTAATAGTGTGAATATTGTAAAGTAAGAGTAATCAGGAAGCAAATGAAATGTAAGCCACAAAGTATGACTGAAAATAATAAAGTAATAATCACATCCGATCATTCAGGAGTAAGTGGTAAAAAAGTAGAGGTAAAAAAACGATATACTGCACTGAAGAAAAGAGACCAACAATAACATTCATTAGTGAAATTACTACAGCTAACCCGCGGTGGTGGTGCTGCGGTAGCGTTGTCACCTCACAGTAAGACGCTGTCCGGTTTGATTCTCATCTAGAGCGTCTTCTGCGTGGAGACATGCGTGAATGGGTGTACCTTTATTGAAAGTTGTGCATCAGGGCTGGTAACTCGGCACGTAAAAATCAACTACCAATCATTAACGGACTGGAGTTCCACTGTGGCGACCCCTAACCGGGAAAAGCCGAAAGACACAAACAAACAAGTGAAATTACTATAGCTAGTGACTACAGCATCCTGCATAATGAGATACATAAACTTATACTACTATGGTTAGTTACTCTTACAGCAATACTGTAGCTTAACTTTCCTGTCCCTGATCTTCACTGTCTTTTGGGTGAGTTACACAATGGAGAAAATTTGCAGCTTGGCAGGTGGTCCTCACTCTCTCTCCATCCCCTAATATGGGACTCCTCTTCTTTGTATGTCAGTCACCAATCCGTATTTATTGTCCAGTCCTCCACATCACAACCTATTGATAATTTTTCCATTTGTCCATCTGTAGGAGTATCTATGTTATGGTCCTCCCTTCTGTATCAGGACATCCTCTGTCAATCTTTACCTGTGTTATATGTTTGTGTGCCTACCCTGCTGCAGTCTCAGTACCCTCGCTCCTAACCATATCATTCCCCTCCTTCTCCTCTCTACACATTTTCAAAAATAAAAAAAGTCATCTATTCTAAAAACAAGTTATCCTCCTTCCCCAATTCCTTGTCATATTTCCCTTCCCGTTGGCCTTCTGTGCATTCCTCTCCTTACTCTTCCCATTTCCTCACTGTCCAATCACCCTATTTTCTATTAATTTATAAAATTGACACGGATGCTGCTTTGCTGTGCAGACCTTGTATAGCCTCCCATGTACATCTATGTTAAACAGTTAAAGTGATTTGATGTGTGTTAGAGCACATCATAGAGGATGCACTGCATTGCATTCTGGTAGACCCAGGGCATGTGACTTAGCATAGCACAGTTTACCTATTTTCATGGTGAGTTAAATATTTATGAATGTATTGATTACATTATGCATCATTAACCATGGCAGTGCCATGTTATGTTGACTTTGATGTATTCCTAATCCCCATTGTGCTGCATCTCACAGTTTTGATTAGAATATGGTTTCACTTCAGAATGTGGAATTTCCAAAACTTTGAATTTCATATGGTCGAGACCATCTGATCAAAGTTTTGAAATCTCGAAACTCTGAAATAAATCCAAAAAAAATACAAAACCACTGCTGTCAGTGATTTTATCCCATGAATTTTTCAGCCAAATCACAACCTTTTGTAGGCTAGGCTTCACAAAGTTTCCATGCTGATTTCTCTCCATTCTATTTTCAGTGTAGTCATTGAGTTCCATGGGCAAATGGTCCTTGAATGGCTTGTTTATTGCAATATCAAGAGTCTGGAGATATGTAGTCATTCCTGTGAGAATCATTATTTGATCTATTTCTTCTCCGTGCAAGGAATTTCTTCATGTCTTTAGTGCGGTGAGTGCTGGCTGAATTCCAGACTAGCAGGCCTCTTTTGCCACCTCGCAAAACAAGTGTCAGCATTACATAGACCTACATCCTTATAACTGCTTGTGTGCACAAGGCTTTTTCGGTTTCAAGAATGTAAATGCCTGAATGTTCAAGCTTATCTTTCTTGCCCTTACTAATGATTAGATGTGGGGTTTTCTTTCCATCTAGATGAATTGCCAAAATACAGGTAACACATGCACTTTTGTAACCAGTGGAGGGAATGTAGATTAACAAGGCACCCCTCTGAACAATTGTTGTTTGAGATCCTTGGCCCATAAACACTGCAGTGTCATCCATAGCAATCATGTTGGAGAGTTGGTATTTGGAAAAGTCGATGCCATCAACAAGGACCTGTATGCAAGTGTCTTCCAGCTTGAACAGTGTTGTTGATCTCCTTAGAGACAGTTCATATCACTGAAGGAAACCATCCAGCCAATTTTGTGATGCTTTGAATTCTTCTGGGGATATTTCTAACTGTGGTGCCATTGCAATGGCAAATGCTTGAATATCAGCCTTGCTCACAACCAAAGCCTTTCCTCTCCTGTTAGCAATCCATTCACAGATGATATCTTTCCGCTCAGGAAATAATGATTGCTGGCCTGATCCACACTTGCATTTCTTAGCATTTCCCTCGTTGGACTGTTGACTGAGGTTATCGTATGCTGCATGCCATTTTCAGACCATTCGGTGATCCAACTTCTTCTCTTTGAAGAAAACCATCAGATTCTTTCCCCGGGAGTCCTCCACGATTCCTTTCTTGTAATTGATGGAATAGCTCTTTCTTTTTGCACTCATCTTGTCTGGGGGGGGGGGTTAGTTGAAGACTTATGAGACAGGAGTGGCAACACAAAATGGTGATGGTTAAGAAGACACCACAGACATTCGTTATCAAGTGCACACGTTTTACGTGCATTGTCTGTACTATGACCAATCGAAGTACACTTGCCAGTGTTTATGGGCCAAGGATCTCAACTGTCAAGTGTGAGTGAGGATTAGGGTTGCAGTAAGAACTGTGGGGGACTCCCAGGAAAAGAATCTTACGACTTTCTGCAAAGAGAAGAAGTTGGGTGTCTGAATGGTCCGAAAATGGTGAGCAGAGTGCGATAACCTCAGTCAACAGATGTCAATAATATTATTTTATAATTCAACATGTCCATCATGTGTTGTTGACGATCTTAACTGGGGCTTATTTTTGGGGTAGGGCTTATATCATGACCACCCTGGAAAACCATGCTAGGCCTTATGCTCTGGTTAAGTCTTATTTATGGTGAAATACGGTATCTATATCTATATCTATATCTACATATATATATATATATATATATATATATATATATATATATATATATATATATATATATGTATGGGTCCACTTTTTAATTTTGAAATCTCAAAATCCCAAACATCAGAATCTTGACATCTGGATGTTCGGAATTTTGAAATCTTGAAGTTAAACAATTGAGATGACCCAATGGTGCGGAACTGTAACTTTATCATTCTCTTCACTGTAGTGCAATCTCGGAGTTGGTATATTTAAGTAGCTGGGAATGTGGAGGGTGCAGAGGGGTATGCCCCCCTGTAGCAATGCGATGTCTAACTTTATTTTTTAGTTTGTTTTTTTTTTTTGCATTTTGAGATTTCAAAGTCTCGAGCATCTGAACATCAGGATTCTGATGTTCGAGATTTTGACTTTTCAAAATTACATAGTGGACATTATATATATATATATATATATATATATATATATACATATATGGTGTTGAGCCATGATTTTTCTGCACATCTTGTAGATATAGCTAAACTATATTTGGCAGCGTGGTTCATAGTTGGTTTGATGTTAATGCGGTTGCGATGGTCTTCCTGCCCCTCATAACAAGGATCATGATGGCCTGTGTTCTAAGGGTTGTATGTAGCTCACAAGATGGCCATGTGGTGCCATTAGGTGGTGTTGCAGTCTTTCAAGGACTGCAACACAGCTTAGCTTCAACAGTAGTTGAGTTACTGACCAGCTGATAGACATGTTCCTTTTTTCTCTGCATCACTGTAGTGAATTATTTGTCAGTTGATTTATGGTGACAGTGTCTGGGATGAGGGTGAACAAGTCTTATTAGCATGATCATTCAAGGCTGGGTGGAGTGTATTTAATTGCTACCTCAGGTGTGGGACAGGAGCTTTATGAAAATGTGACTGGGAGCTGAGGTCATGCCTTCTGATGGGTAGTTTGAGAATATTTAAACTGGCTCTTAGCATGGTTATAGCAAGTCACTAAAGACTAATGTCTTCAGGCAGGGACAGGCAGTTGAATGTTAATCTGTCTGCTTTTGTTAAGAATGCATGACATAGGAAACCATTTATGCTAAATAATGGTTCTCCTCTTATCATTTATATGTAAGAGCAATAACAAAAAAAAAGTTGTTGTTCCTGCTTTGGATTTCTGCTTATATAATTTTGTAACTAGGATGGTTCTTGTGATAGGCAGCTGAGTTGAAAGGGTGCATTTGGAGCTGTTGTAAGTAGTTGTGTTATGTGGTTGCAGGCTGAGTACGAATTGTGAGGCTTGGATAATGTGGGTGTTTGTCATATAACTGAGCTTGATAAGCTTCACTTGGCATCATCACAGGTAGTGCATAAATGGGGTTGGGGGGATTTTAAGGATTTTGTAGAAGGTCTTAAAATGTTATATAGATGTTCATGTATCTGGCACACTGGATAGAATCATCAAGACAGGGCAAGTGCTTGAGGAAGTTAGGTGAAAAATCAGTGATGTGCTGGACATTTAATCTAGGCACATGTTTGAGGCCTATATGTATGTTTAATTTGTAAAGGGGAGCCATTGAGCAGCAAAATGTTGCAGTGAGGAAGGAGTAGTTGGGCAAGCAGTGTCACTGGCTCAGGATAGTGGCAGGCATGTTAATACTGGTCAAATCCCTTTTAAGGGATAGGGTACTTTTCATGCCAAAGTGAGACTTTAACTTTGTGAGGGCAGACGAGAAAGCTAAATTTTCCACTCACTCATTGATGTAACTGTTTTGGCAGGTTTGTTAGAAGATTTTCTGGATTGAGAAGAAGCTGAGGAGTTGATTGAGGTATTCATAGGGGATTTTGCAATTAAGTCAACAGTAGAGATAAGTGAAGGGGTGTGTCGCAACATATAATCAGTTAAAGAGAAGGAGGAAATTTTCAGAAGTTGCTGGATAAAGAGGTGGAGGTGGGGAGAGTTTTTGGCCTGCTTGAGGTACCAACTATTTATTCAAAATTATTGAGTTTTTTCTTTGGGTTTTGTATCTAAGAAGAAAATTTGTAAGTTTAGATTGAGTCATCACTTATTGCTCCCCAAAAGGGGAGCAGTGAATAATTACATTGATAGATCAGATGCCCAAGTGCAGTACCCATCTATGGATGATGTGGTAAGACTTATCAAGGAATTTGTGAATCTATGGTTTGTTAAATTAGATATTGAAGCTGTTTTCGGCTCCTACCAATTAGAGAGGCAGATTGGCCCTTACTGGGAATGTGGTTGGATGGAAACTTTTATTTCGGCAGGGCCATGACAATGGGCTGCACTATTCCATGTGATATTTTAAACTAATTCAGCATAGCATTACAGTGGATTTTGCAAAAGCTGGTTACTAATCAAAGGGCAGTCCATTATATGGCTGATTTTATTTATTTTTTGATGACGGCCATGTTGGAGTGGAAGCAAGATCGATGGTGTTCTAAGACATGTGTGTGGAATTGGGTGTATATTTAGAGCAAGATAAACTCAAGGGCCCAAGCAAATTGTTGAACATTTTATTGCTCACAGTAGATGTGGATAGAGGATTGTTTTGCTTGCCTCAGGATAAATTGCAGAATTTGAGAGGGAAGACTGATTGGGTCAAAGGAAGAGAGAAGGTCAGGATTAAGGAGGATATAGAATTGTTTAGCCTGATGAATTTTGCCTGCATGGCAATACAGCAAGGGAGAACATTTTGTAGGTATTTAGCCAACACATTGATAGATGGAAAGAGTAAGCATCATTAGGTTAGAGTTACTCATTTGGTTAAGGAAGATTAATGAGGATATGAGTCTATGGTCTCTGCTTCTAGCTGGCGTCAGTGGTGTTTCATTTTGGCAGGATAAGTGGTTGATGGATGCTGAACTACAATTGTTTACAAATGCAGTATGGGCCCAGGGCATGAAGGCTTATTATGAGGGTCAGTGGTTCATGGCAACTTGGCTGGTGGAGTGGCCAGATAAATGGAGGCGAGACGTGGCATTTCAGAACCCACACCAATTTAGGTGGCATTAATCCAAGGAAATCTTTCCAAGGAAGGAAATGTTGTGGAACAAAAGAGTGATGTTTCTTTCTGGCAATTAAGCAGTGGTTCAGGTCCTGAAGGAAACTACAATGTCCACTTTTGTTTTGTTGGTGTTGTGAATGTTGACATTGCAAAGTTTAATTAATTTCATTTTTTTTCAGCTAGGCATGCACGGGGTCATGCTAATGACATAGCTGACAGTCTTTCTCAATTCCAGCTTTGTAGCTTTCAATCTCTTGTACAAGAAGCAAAGAATAAGCCAGTGTTCTATGAGAAGAGGTATGGAGCACTGGAAATCTGTAGCCATTTGGTTGATTCAACAGTCTTGGCCAAATTCCAAGTGGAAGGCATATAGTTCTGCTTTAGCTTCTTTTTTTTATCTTTTGTCAGTCAGTTGCCAACATGTGAGAGGAAGTGGTCAGTTGTTTTGTAATGAGATACTTGGTCCACAGGTGGCCCCTTTGGGAAGCAGTTAGGTTGATTAAGTTTCTCTTAGTTGCTCTTAGTTTGGTGGCTAAGAAGGTCTGAGGGATGTGATGAAAGCTTGATTGGCTGGTTTGGTTACCAGGGTGATTAAAGGCTGGGAGGGAGTTATCAGGTTGAAGGAGAATAGTCATTTTCCTTTACAAAAACACCTGCTTATAGTGCTATTAAAAGATATGCCCAGTGTTATGGGCTAAGCATTTTTAGAGATTACATGGCAGAGCTACAGATGAATTGTTTTTTCAAACAGGCGATGGTAAGATGATTTTGGCAGTCCAATTTGTAAGAGTGGTAAGGAGGCTTTGGAAAGTCAAGGCATTGTGTTGGACAGACTTTTAGTTCACTCCTTCCAGATTTAGAGAGATCATCCAATTTAGCAGAAGAGAGTAAACCAATGGAGTTGATTGAAAGAGTGGGGAAATGGTCATCTAGAGCCTTTTTATCTTACATAAGATAGTTGGTGGTTTGGTTGGTAGTGACGTTTTTGTTTTTGTTTTGCAGGTAAAATATTGTCACATTATGTCACTCACCTGTTTTCTTGGAGGCAAAGGGAGCAGTAATCAGAAGTGCAGAAAGCATGTTGGGTCTGGAGAAAAGCAGGTGGAAAATGTCTTGGTATGGCTTCAGCGGTTTAAGGTGATGTCAATATATGTTTAAATTTGAATGGATACAAGCAGCATTAGATTCCCCATACTATAACAATTCATTTAAGGTAAAGTGATTGATGGTGATTTGGTAGACTTGAAGATGAAACTTCCTCAGACAGTTAAAGTTGGTCAGAGATTATACCAAGGCCGGTGTGGAGGCAAGCAGATAAGTATATGTGTACGGAAATAGCTAAGTGCTTTGTCAACCACAGAGTCGCTAGGGCATTAGCAAAATTAGGTTTGTATGTACTTGATCACATGAATTTTGATGACAGACATTTGAGGTGTTACAGGATGGATTAGGTTCACTTAAGTGATCTAGGCTTGGAAATATTTAATGTGCATTTTTCCCTCTCCCTACAAGATTTGTTTAAGGGCTTGTAAGAAATGGGGGACTAGCTTGCTGAGGTAGGCTGGAGAGTGGAGTAGGATGGATTTGGGTTGAACCCCTCTTTCGTTCCCTCTTTTAGTCTTATGGCAGTTGGTTATGGCATTTGTAGGTGAGTGGCGGCATGCTGCTTCAAAGTTTTGATTAGAGTGAGCAGAAGGATTTGTCCTTCAAAACACTGCCCTAGTAATTTTTAAGTGTCTTTAAAGCATGATGTAAAGAGTCATTCCTAGTGACTAGTGCCCTACCCAATGATGCAGGATTTGGTGATTAACCTAAGGGAGTGTGGATCTATGACAGCCCCCTGTATAAACACACACACACACACACACACACACACACACACGGACACGCACAGGCACGCACACACACGCACACACACACACACACACACACACACACACACACACACACACACACACACACACACACACACACACACACACACACATACAGTCACACACACACACACACACACACACACACACACACACACACACACACACACACACACACACACACACACACACACACACACACACATACAGACACACACACACACACACACACACACACACACACACACACACACACACACACACACACACACACACACACACATCCTGTATCGCACACACACACACAAAGACACACACGCACCCACACACACACACGCACACACACACATACAGACACACACACCCTGTATATGCACACACACACACACACACACACACACACACACACACACACACACACACACACACACACACACAGGCCTTACACCCAATCACACTGAAAGACACAATCACAAATTCACCTATGCAAGTGCATGCACAGGCACGCACAAGCACACATGCACCTTACACCACTCATACCTCTATGTATACTCACATATGCATCCATACAAATGCATGCAAACACTCTCTACAAAACTACCTGTTTGCTAAACTCTCTGGTATTTACCTCTAACAAAGTCAGGTGAATGCAAGATTTTAGTTGTGTTTATCAAAACCAATGGTTAAGGTAACTTAAGCAGCCAAGCAATTCTCTAATCATTCAGCTGTATAAAATGCCTTATTGCAAGCATTTCATGGTGTTGAACATGTAGCTAATCAGCACAGGACATTCCCCTGCAATGTCTCATTAACATTTTGTAGTAGGCTGCAGATATAGATCTCCTGGTGGATTACCATGGTAGGATTGTCTTGAATCAAGCATGGTTTCCATGAGGTGTACATCAGTGTTACACCTTGCTGTAACCTTTCTTAAAGGGGCCAATCATCATTCCATTTACAGTTCAAAAAATGTAATGACTGTGTGCAGTTTAGCAAATGTCACATCAAGAGGTTATTCAGGAACACATATCACACTGCACAGTCCTGTTTCAAGCTCAGTACATTATGAGGGAGCTAAGAAGCATAGGTGACTGAATCCGTAACCTGTGCTGATACCACAGACTAGGAACCCACCTCTCCTCAGTTCTTCAAGACCAAGAAAAAGGACTTCTTTAAAACTGCAGTATACCAGTTGGCTGGCTTGCTGCAGACAATGCACACCCCCGCCCCCCTTTATGTGAAAAGCAAAAAAAAAAAAGTTCATTCCTTCTACTGACACACCAATCAGGTGGCCATATGCACAACACACCCCCTCTCTTGCACGAGCCAATCATTCTCGTTAATGATCCCTGTCCCAGACACTTTTACCTCTTAAAATCTTTATTTCTTGTAAACTACAGCAAACTTCTTGCTACAAATGTACAGTAGCTCCTACAGTTTGTTTATACTCTGCACAGAGCACTATGGCACTCATGTTTTAGTTAAAAAAAAAAAGAAGCAAATCTGTTCTCTTTTAAACTGTAGCAAATTGCTTGTTATAACTGCAGCAAGCAGTTGCTAATGTTTACACCCCAAACAAAGGGTGACAGCACTCAGATTATTGTTTGAAGAGAGCTTCTTTTGCATTTGGGGCAGGTGCCCCCTTTGCCCTGCCCCAGGTATGCTACTGAGAGAGCAAATCAAAGACAGCTGTATTGTTGTAATGATATGAAGACACCGGCTGGTAATGTTATAGCACTCTTGCTGGATATTACCACATGAAAATGCAGCAGTCAAAATGTGCAGCCAATGTAAATTAATCATGTGTCTGCCCTTGAGCTATGCACTGTCATTTAAATGGCATGGTTGAAGATGTCAAAGACAAGCTCTACCATGCTATGTCTGGAGCAAAAGAAAGGGAATGGATGCTGCACAACATCTTTTTATCATGTATACTAAGTGTTGTCTATGACAGCAGTAGGGCTGTTAGCACTGAATCAGGTAAGTACTTCAAGACTGTCTGTATGTGTTTTTTTTTTTTTTTTTTTTTTTTTTTTTGCTTTTGGGTAAGTCTGTTTCTTTACAGTACATGTAGTTTCCTATCTAAGATTGTTCATATAATCTTCTGATGTTTTGACAAGTCTCAGCAATGGTTTTGTAGTCTCAGGATAGTTCAGTCTGAAACAGTCTGATGGCCTAAATCATAAGCAAAACTTTAATTCAATGCAACTAACACTTCCCTAAGAATAACTTAAGCTGCACAACTACCTTGCACATTTGTAATTCGGTAGCAATGAAGTGACTGCCTAGACCATCTGAACTAAATAATTCATTCTTCCTTAAATACAAATAAATTAAGTTTTTCTGCAGAGTTAGCATACATAGTATTAACATTCTCTGAAATTGTGCTGATTTTTGTCGCATATAAATCTCCAAGTTATACATTCATACTAGTAAAATATTGCATATAAAGAATGGTTTTATATGCAAAAAAGTACATTGGGTTTAGCAATGGATTTTTTTCCTTTTTTTTTTTTTGTTTTTTTGTATCTAACAGTATGGTATTATAGCTTAGAGAATACTCCAGCCTTTATTTATAATTAATTTGCTACAGAATCACACATATGTGGCAAATGAAAGAAATCTTCAGCAAGACTATTAACATTAAGAAAAAGCAATAACTAAATATAGTGTTCAATATTTAACATCATAATCCATTTGTCAACTAGATTAATTTTAATATTATTTTTGCTTCATGCACAAGTAAAAGTTAAGCACTGAATCTCATCTGCATAAGATTAAAGTAAGTGAGCTGTTTTGAGGTAAATGACAAATTAGTGACGCTCAGTCACTGAAACGGCTGGTTAAGTGTATTCATCACTCAGTTTGGCCTTTGATCTTGCTTTGGCAAATTCTTCAATATATCTGTTATACATAGCCTACATGATACTGGAAAATTTTAAAACCTACATACATAAATCTGCACAAATAAATATACCCTGTTTATTAGAAATTTGAAAAGCTGGGTTAAGTAAAAATAACCGATTAATCCTTCTGCATGACCTGTTCTTGCCTGCCCTAAATATCTTGCATAGTTGAATGGCTTTACATTACAATATCCAATTTCAAATGGCCGGCTTACTTACAGTGCAAGTTGTCAGCAAAAGGATGGAATTACTGAAATGGATTTTATTAATGTCACCTATTTTATTATAGTTTTGGAGTTCAGTTTCTGTTCTATGCATGATTCTTTGCAATAAGAAAAGTATAAAACATACTTTAAATACATAACATATGCTACAATCTGTGTCTTTAAAAAAGAGGTAAATACCTATGGGAAATTAATATGTTCACTCAAAGTAGGGGATATTTTAAAAGCATTAAATCCAGTACTACTTATTAAAGATTTGCAAAGCACTATCAGCAAAAATAGTAAATTCATTAAAAACTGTGAAAGAACACATATGGACCTATAAGGAAGAACAATATTTTCTTGAACAACAATAACTTAGTACATTCTATTAGATATTGATGAGGTTCAAAAATATAAGCAATTCTGGACACACAAACTTTTGCATGATTAACTGCATGGGTAAAATTTTATTGATAATCAGAAACTTAAGTCAGAAAACATCAAATATGAAACAAAAGTTACATTTAATAAAATATATTAAAGGCATTAAAATACCTAACAAAGTAGTTGATAGAATGCATTAATTACTGTAGAACATGCAGTACTTAGCTGCTGCATCTGTGGCATGCAGGGTTAAAGTCCTGACTAGAACTCAGATGGCCTGAGTTAATCAACTAGCAGCTGAAGTGTTAGAAAGGCAGGGTGCGGGAGAGTGGAAGCTGCCAGCAAGTGATTGTCTCATGAAATTCTGAATGCTCAAAACAGCAAACAAAAATAGAACACTCATTCTATAGATAATTTAAAATAATCAAAAACTGCACAAACTAAAAGTAATGTTTTTGCAGCGGAACAAACTCCTCTGCACCCCTTAAACCCCCTATTATTATATATACCAGCTCTGAGATCACACAACAGTGGGGTAAAAGAATTTGCCCTTATCCCAGGCCGCTGTAACGCAATCTCATACAAAACGCTGCCAGTAAAACCACCATTGAAAAGAATGCTTGCTCAAATGAGCTTTCTCTTTTTTATATCACTAAAAAGTGTTTGCTCATATGAGTGCTTGCTCTTGTAGAGTGTAACTTGATGAAGTTGCTTCCTTTGTATCAAAATCAAAATTTAATGTTAATAAACAGATCCGTGCTTTTTCAGTTATGTGTGTGTGTGTGTGTGTGTGTGTGTGTGTGTGTGTGTGTGTGTGTGTGTGTGTGTGTGTGTGTGTGTGTGCCAGATGTGTGGATTGCTTGAAGTAAGTGAATAAGGCCAGGATTCGTGAATGCCTGCTCATTGTGCTAAGCCTGCGTGAATAACAAGCAAGAATGTTTGCACTTCAGGAAACAATAGAATACATTGTGGCTGGCTGGAAAACAAGGGATAGCTGAATTATATGCTAATGACCATGTGATCAGATGTCTATGCTAATGAAGTAAAAAGAAAACATAGCAGAGTGATTCAGAAATGTTTAAAGTATGTGTAAACACATAACCCCTGACTTAGAATTTAGCAATATGCTCAAATACAGCCATAGGAAATATTTAAAATACTTTTGGGGTAGCCACAGCTACTGCAAAATTGTATCTACAAGAGTTTCTGATAGAAGGTCCTGCTGCTACAGATTTTGCCAACTGTTGTTCTCAAAGGCATAGGGTTTGCAGACCATGTTTGACCTACCATAGTAGACTGCTACAGGGTAGACAGGGAAACCATGCATGAAATAACAGACATCTCCCAGCCCCTTTTGAGGCCTTTTGGGAATCATGGAGAACCCATCCTAGTTGATACTAAGGTATGTCTAGCTTTTCTTATTTTAGCTACCTGGACCTTTCAGTGACATGCAGGGTATACAGTGGAGGCTTCATAGGCTTTTGCCTCAACAATACTCCACCAGTTCCTGAATGTAATGCTTCAAAATATAGAGAAGCATATGTGGTTTCTACCTAATCCAGTAGAAAGATTTAGCACCATTTAAAATTTCTGTGCCTTAGCCCTGATGTCATAGGGACCATAGACCACACCCACACTGAAATAAAGGTCCCACATGATTAACTGGGAAAAAGGTATGAGAACCACAAAGGGTGTCACTTCATCAACTGCCAGGTGATCTGTAATGCACAAACTATCATCTAAAATGTGTGTGCAGGCCATGAATGCAGTTTCTATGACTCCCACATTTGCCATGCCTGTGACCTCTACCAAAGAGCATCTAGTTTTTCACATTGGGTGACATCCCGCAAGTGCATCGAGTCGATGATGCTGAATATGCACTAGAATCATGGCTCATGGCTACTATGAGACTGTGAGAATTTCACACAGCCTTACTGAGCAAGGCTGCAAAACACATATGCACAGACTAGAAATATCACAGAGTATGTGTTTGGGCTACTCGCATCATGGTTCTGCTATCTGAATACATTTAGAGGTGCTCTGCAATATGCTGACCGTGCATGCAGTCTTACATAATATTAAACTTAGGAAGCAGTAACGGCAAGGTGCCCTTCTATAGGGATCACATTTCCTAGTCCCACAGACATCAGCAGTTGAAACAGATGAGCAGTCAGATGAAGAGCCAGGAGCAGGGGTGACCATGGCAGAAAAAGGCAGGCACATATACCATGGCACTGGCTAGGAGGCAACAAACTGCACATGTACTCACTACTTAAATAACTTGAAGAGCTCATTTAGTACAGACAATAACACTGAAACATACAAACAAACCAGACTTTTCTTACCCATGCACTGGCTGGCAGTTGTAAGCATCAGACATAGGGAAACCCAGGCTACTACACTGTCATTAGCAGTAGCAAAGGTGAGTGATGTACCTGTCATGAAAAAAATAATGCAATGCCTAAACAGAGCAAGCAGGCAGTAAAAATGAAAATGCATACACAAGAATATCTGAATATAAACCGATATATCCAGCAAATACAGACATTAATGATGATGATGCAGTCAGACAAAACAGACTGTACTTACCTTTGCATTGGCTGGGCATCAGATATAAGCAGGCCATGTCAGATGCATTTCCAGAAGACAGGGCACTCTCAGCATCATCTGCACAGGTGGTTGAGCAAGATATCCTATATAAATACAACTATATAACTCAAACATAGAAAATACAAAATAAAAATGTTAAATTATATACAAGAAAAACTGCCTACGCATGCATTGGCTGGTCACTCTGAGCATCAGACATAAGCAGTCATAAGTCACAGACTGTGCAAAGGGTAGGACACAGTCATCATTATTTGTACAGTGTGTGTGTGTGTGTGTGTGGGGGGGGTTACAGGATGGGATGTCTTACACAGGGAACAGTGTGAGAGACGAGTTAATATCAAGTCTGTACTCTCAAGGCCAGTGTATCCAGTGTGAAGAAGTCCATGGTGAAATGTGCATGTGTGTGTGTGTGTGTGTGTGTGTGTGTGTGTGTGTGTGTGTGTGTGTGTGTGCGTGCGTGCGTGTGTGTGCGTGTGTGTGTGTGTGTGTGTGTGTGTGTGTGTGTGTGTGTGTGTGTGTGGTTGTGTTGTAGTCACTATGCGGTATAGTGAATGGGTGTTGTTGTGTTGTCATAGTCACTGTGTGGCATAGTGTGTGTGTTTGTGTGTGTATGCAGGAACACAGCCACAGCATTTGTGAATGCATTATGCCATGGCATACTGAACAGCTGTGCGTTTTGCATGGGAGAAGACCATGTCTGCACATAGACACCTACTCCCAAGTGAAATACCTCTGCCAGCAGTTGCACTGCTAGTTCCATGGCCGTAGATAGAACTTAGAGTGCTACCTGAATGTGAACAATGTCTGATGGACAAGCTGTCATCATGACCATGTCCAATGCCATGACTATGTGGATGACATTGCCTCATTGTAGATACGTTCATCACCATTGTAGCAGTGGAAGTGTTAACTCTGTGGGAGCAGGATCAGGCATGTCCATGGACATATTGGCTGTACTTCTGACAATGTAACAGCTGATAGGCCTTGTGGATAATGCCCCTTGCCCAACAGATGATTTGGATGCTCCAGTGTGTCATTCATCCTGTATAAGAGTGACACACAGTGTTGTATGTCGGAATGCACAACATTTGGTTGTCTTATAACATTTTCTGAGGCACCGGTGAAACTAGTCTGTGCCTCCATGATGTCTCTGCACATATGTTGTGTGTCCTGCACATATGTTGTGTGTCAGCTACTGACATACTCTGAGCAGCTCTACTGACTCCCATATGTGTTACTCCCACTCAGAATGGCTGGGGAGATTCTACCATGTCCAACCTTGGGTTACCACACTACTCTGATCAACTAGGTCTCCATCAAACCATCCACTCTCAGATGGTTCTGTGTCATGGATATGTGTAGGCATACTGACTGCATCCATAATGTGGGGTGTGGGGGGTGTGAGGAGCACACCCCCTGGGTCTGACATACCTCCTACAGCCCCAGACTGTGCCTGTTCTTTCCTGTCATCACCTTCCACAGAGGATAAGTTCCTCCAACTTCAGATGGAGGGAGATCCACAGTACAGGTGCCAGACAATACTTCACTTGTAAATATGCCAAAAAATAAATAAATAATAATAATAATAATAATAATAATAATAATAATAATAATAATAATAATAATAATAATAGTAATAATAATAATAATCATAAAATAACTCTACCACACATGCAAATGCTATAATTTCAGTGACTACTAAACATAATTAATACATGTTATTATGTCCATACTAAGAGCCAATGATCACTGCACCTCAATGATGTAGCTAGACACAATAGTTGAAAGAGGTAGTATAAGTATACATGTGACTATCAATTGCAATGATGGACATAAAAATATTTGTATGGCTTACCTATGGCATCAGTAGTTTAAATCCTTTGGGGTTGCTCCTACTCTGCCCCTACATCCAGCACTGCACTGCAAATCTCTTCTGAGCTGCCTGGATCCCTGACAGATGACAAGAATTCCTCTGTCTCAATGAGTGAGTAGTGGTATGGTAGATGGCCCACCACCAGCAACCCTTTACTCCTGTGCAACAGCCTGTGCTCTGATATTGGTTGTGTGAATCATGTCACTGGACCAGTCTCTAACCCTTGCTTAAATCCAAACCTAGCTACCAGCAGCACAACCATGCTTGACCACCTGCCACAAGGAATGGCCATGGAATGGCTTGTCAGAGGTATGTAAATCAAGGAACCATCCACCATGGAGACTGAGAGCCTGCAGTTATGATCTCATCCTAAGTATTTGAGAAAGGAAGATTTCATGAAGATTAGCCGTTTTACTTTTAGATTTGGAAGCCTATCCATATTGTCATGAAATAAAAGTGGATATCAAAACACAATTTCACATGCAAAGTAGTACGCAGACTTTATAGTTATGAAGCAAAACATATCAATATGCAGTCAATGTGTAGCATAGTCAAATGTAACACAGACATATCCACATCCTAAAATTCATGACCCAGAAATGTAAACAACAGTCTAAACAGCAATGCAAGTTACCTAGCATGACAGTAAACATAGCTGTAACCCATGGTAATAGAAAAAATATTGTAATATTCATATCCATTAATTCTCACAACAACAGCACCAGATGCAGGGATGTATACTTCACAAGCAGCAAACATTATAAATGGAGCAACAATATGAGGAATGGAAGAAAAGCTGACTTAACTTCTTTAGTGGCACCAGTTTTACACACTTGTACACTTAAATGCCATTGAAAGAGTACATATCAAGAGAAATACCTCACCACCAATGCCACATCTAAACGTTTTCTCTGTTGCAATAATACAAAAGTCAGTACACATGAATGTGCTTGTTGCCTGAGCCCATGACTTACATTTAGGATTAGTTGAATAGATTTGTGTGAAACACTGCAGGTGAGCAGCACATCACAAACATTTATCAGCACAGTAAAACTGAGCAGTTGTGTGGAAGAAGCCATACCTTGCAATACCTTCTGTGAGTATCCTCCCTAGTCCTGTAGTAAAAATGTTGAGAGTACTGGGTTTGTCAGCATGTATGAAATAAGCGATCTTGCTTAGTACTATGGATGATGTCACACTTATAAGGCATAGATAAACCCCTCTAGGCATGTGAAATATGTTAATTAGCTCTCAGTTTATTACCCTTTTTGAATCGCACTATTTGCTTGATGAGCAATAGAGGTAAACATTGTGTTGATGTCTACACGATCACATGCTCGCAACTGAGCACCATAACAACAGGGATTAAGAAATTTGCCCAACTAAAGCCATTAAAGTGTGCCTCATTACCACTACTGGTCAGTCAATGAAATATTAATCCATGTTAGTGAAAATCACACTTTGAAAGGGTCTGTCAAACAGGTAACTCTTACAAATATGACTGAACCCTAATACACTTATTGGACAGATCATCTCAAATCAATGTGAGGTGCTGTGCATACATTTCAGACAAGGGGTGAAGAAGCCTAACAATGTGAATGATATCCACAACAATGAATGTGTGGGTGAAATATAAAGCACATATATACTTTAAAAATAATGGGGTACATACCATGCCAGGCAAGACATTTCATGAACAAAGTTAGTAGAATTAAGTATTGCACAACAATGTTAGGAATAAGTTTGCCCTGCATACAGTGTTTGTACACTCACTTTCATTATCATCCTCATCTGTTCAATAATTTCAATAACACAACTGTACTGTATAAGCAATAATAACAAAGTCTGATAACTATCACTACACTGTGACATCATTGTCCATTGCAGAAATACAAGGATCTGAACAGCTGACTTTATGCTTTTTTTAAACTGTTCACAAGGTGCAACATATCCCTGATGTTAATGTTCTATCGCATTGCCATAGGTGCAGTGTTCAAATATTGTGAAGTTGTTGTCTAATTGAAATTGTGATAATGTGTGTACATTTTACTTGTTGAAAAGGGCAACGCTGATAAATGACTACACTTAATTTTATCCAGATTTTTTCTTCATCCTTTGCATGACATATGCTATTACACATTTATGCCGATCATCAATGCACCTTAGGGAATTAGTACTCCCATCCTATGTCAAAACTTAAAAAAAAATACCCTTGCACAAAGACTTAGCCAGCAGTTGCTCAAATAAGACTGCCATTGCTCTGCCCCACGTAGCATACTGGACATTCGTGAATTCAGAAAATAGCTGTTAATGAAGTCTGTATTAAATGACATTGCAATAGGTGAAGGGTTGAAATCTACATATGGGATGTTATACCTTTATGCTTTTATCTGTTTTAAAACAGTTGATTTGGAAATAGGGCTTAGGTTGATCAGTCTTGAGACAAGCACATTTTTGCATATAGGTTTGTTTAGTATGTTAATATTGTTCTTAGTGGTTTATCTACCTACACTGACACAAATATTTTCAAATTTATGTCAATTTTTTCTCTCTTGTTTTACTCCTTCAAATAGTGGGGGTAGGTGGTCAGGCACTGGGTTAAGGCTGAAGGAGCCTGATGCTACCATTATAAACTTAAATTTATATGCAGGAATTTTGACCATGACATGGCCCTCCAGAACTTTCATGCATCAGTCAAATAGAATTAAAATTCATTCAAATACTGGGACAGAGTTTAAAATGATAGAAAAATGGCCAATAAGCTTATTATTTATTTAATCCCCTTTTCTCATAGCCCATGGGGTGGATGTTAGATTCTTGAAACATAAGGGGCCTACAGAATAAAGGAAAGAAAAATCTCTTGATGCACCTGTTGTTTAAATCCCAAGCCAGTGTTTGCTTCATTCAAGAAACCCATATGCTCAAAGAGAAGTGGGGAAAAGACACCAGTAGAAGCTGGATAAAATCTCTAGTAGCTGTGGGGGACAGTTCAAATTAAAAAGGGGTGGCCATTATTATTAAAAAAGCATTTCAAGAGGTTATAATAGATTCTAAATTTGATAAAAATGGAAGATGGTGCCTTTTCACATCAGTGAACCCTAAATATAGTAAACTGGTCCTCTTTTTAAATCTCTATGGTCCGTGCACAAAACAGTAAGACTTTATTTTAGAAATTTATAATATTCTCTGTTTCTAAATCACCAATATATCATAGGAAGGGACTGGAATGCAGTCATAGACCCAGTCTCAGATCGAACCAGTAACTTGAACTCCTACAACTTCCAAGCCTCAATTGCACTGGGGGAACTAATGTCGGACCTAAACCTTATAGACCCAATCTCATTCAGTGGAAATTTGACTAAAGATAACATGTATGCGTATTATTCAAAATGCTATAACACTTGGTCATGTTTAGACTTTTTCTTAATCTCAGAATCCCTAGCAAGTCTTGAGTTAAAATTCCACACAGAGACAAGGTTTCTATCTGACCATGCCAAAATCTCTCTTAGTTTATACTTTACAAACAAAGCGTCATTGAATCTTGTTTGTGGCAACTGGACTCTAAACAATAACTTACTATTTAAAAAAGATATACTGCAGGAAATCAACGAAAGCCTGTCAGAACTTGAGAACAATTTTGAATCCACCACAATACCACTAGACATACAGTGGGCCACTTACAAAACTAAATTAAGAGGAATTTTAATACAGAAAGCTTCTTATTAGAAAAAATGAAACCAAGAAAAAGAAGTGGAATTAACCTCCAATATATTAGACCTAGAAAAGAAATGTAAGTCAGGCCCTAACCCCGAGCTAGAAAAATTGCTCAACAAAGCCAAAAAGAATTATTAGAACTCCATCAATATAACTTCTCCCTACAAGAACAAAAATACATAGCGACTTAATCTGAATGGGCAAAAATACCGTCTAAAACTTTAGTGAGAATTATTAACCAGCAAACCACACTCTGAAAGGAAAACTGAAGCACCGGACAGCCAACAAAATAAAATAAAAGCAACTATTTATTGTAACAAATAATCCAACGTTAAAAGCTTAACGAATCACCGCGTTTTTCATCTTCTAAATGAACAGACTTCATCAGACAAACACACAAAATTGATTCAACATTTATATATGCTGGCAAACATTTAAATTATCCAATAGTAATGAGACCATGGCCTCATAAATATGTATGCATAAATCCATTTGATTTAAGCCTTTTCAACAGAACTTTTTTCACCAAAACAATTAAGCTTTAAAGATCTTTGAAGATCTGTCATTATATAAAAAGTTCAAAATCATAAAACTGATAAATGAATTTTGTGGTTCAAACCAAATGTTACAAAACAATGATTCCATATAAACATATATAGACGTACAAACATCATATCATTAAAACTTGACAAAGCTATGTTCTTCATGACAAATACTCCCACCCAGTGATCAAAATGAAAATTACAAAGAATAATATAAAATATATATGTGAACCCTGTTATCAAGAACCTGAATATGAATAATATAATATAATATATTGGATGTTAATGATAAATATATGTACATATAAATAATATATTATTGAATGTAAAATATTGAATATGAACGAATGTATGTTTTTTACCAATAGTACAAATAAATACATTTAATATATAAATATAAATATATAAATATCAATATAAATATAAATAAATAGATCAATGTATGTACCCCAATATATAAAACAATGTAAATAATTTAAAATACTTTCTAAAATATGAAACTTGGTCAATATTTTGAAACATATTTATAATCTAGCTGCCCTCAACTTAAGGACGGGTGCGAGGGAAATATTATCATTTAAACCTGGGAATTTATGGCCTCCAAAATGATTTGCCAATACAATTCCCGGTATTCAATTTGAGTTTCCCATAAACCACCCCTTTCATCTTTCTGATCTTCTTCAATAATAAAAAAACTTATATTTAGCTAGGGGGCATATAATGGTGTGTCTGTATAATGCATTACTTTCTTTTTTATTTTTTATATCATTCATGTGTTCATATACTCTCCTTTTTATTTTTCTCTCAGTCTTTCCTACATAAAAGGCAGAGCATATCCCACATATTGCAATATATACAACTCCATATGACTCACAGGTATTATGTGTTTTGCTTATGATTTCTTTTCCTCTTGATTCAATAAATATACTTCGTGTGTCAACCAACCAAGGACATTGTGCACACATTCCACATGGATGTGTGTCATTTGGTTTCGTCGTTTTCTTTTTACCTTTATTTTGAAACGTCAACCAATCTTTAATATTATGTCCCCTTCTAAAAATAATATTCAAAGATTCTTTCTGTTTGAGACTAATATCTGTTAGTTTAATAAACTTGTCCCATTTTTTATTAAGCACTTTTTGAATAACACCTGCATCCCCACTGAAATCAGTGATGAAGGCCTGACTATATGTTTTATCCTTCACAGCAGTAGAACTCATTAATTCTGCCCTGTTAATTCCATCGTTATCATTCAAATTAGCAAGTTTTTTATTTAAAATAGGTTCAAATCTATTTTTTCTACCATTAATAACTTCTTCTTTAGTATTGTTACAAACTTTCAAAGGGTAATCTCTTTCTAAAAACATTTGAATCAAAAACTCACATTCATCAATAAAAATCTTGATAATTTGAAGTCATTCTGGAAATCCTAACGAATTGGCCTTTCACTAAACTTTTTTTCTGATGGAGAGGGTGTCCGCTACTGAAATGTAAATATGAGTTGGAAAATGTTTTCTTTCTAAATACTTTTGACTTAAAACCATTCCCATCCTTTATTAATGACACATCTAAATAATTTATTTCATTGAGACCAATTTCATGAGTAAATTTAAAAAAAAATAGTTGAGTAGTTAATGTAATGTATAAATTCATCTAATCTTTCTTTACTGTCGTGCCAAAATATAACTATATCATCTAAAAAACGCTGGTATAAACTCCAACTTTCTTTGTATATACTATTGTAAATAAATTTCGTTTCCCAAGTATTCAAAACCATATTGGCATATATAGGGGCGCACCTAGCCCCCATAGCAACACCACTAAGTTGGTGAAAGTATTCACCTTGAAAAAATATAGTTATATTTTAACACCAATTCCATTAGATTCACACATATATATATTTCATTATCATTTAACTCACCAAAGGATCTAATTGCCTCCTCAAACCATTCTAAACCTATATTGTGTGGTACAGATCCAAACAAATCCACCACATCAATAGTTACAAGAATCAGCTCATCATGAAATGTATTCTCCTTCACTTTTCTTAGAAAATCCCAGGAATCTTTTAAATATGATTCACCTTTCAACATAAAATTTTTCAATTTTACATCTATATATCCAGCTAAGGGGGAAATTGCTGAACCTTCAGCTGCCACTATGGGGCGTAAAGGAGGATCGTGGAGGTTTTTGTGGACTTTTGGAATTCCGAAAATAGATGGAATCTTTGGTTTATTGTTATATAAAAAATCAAACATCTCTTTTTCAATAAATCCTTCTAAAAATGAATCGCATAGTGCTAAATATATTCTTCTGTATCCAATATTAATTTCATTTTTGGAAACATTATCGTATTTCGAAGCATCAAGCAAAATTTGAAACATTTTGCCCTCATACATAATAGAATCCATAAGCACTATACCTCCCCCTTTATCAGGTTTCATCACTCTCAAATTAATATTCCCCCTTAGCTGTTGAAGTAATTCTAATTCTGTAGATGGAAGGTTTGGTATATATCTGTTTTTTTTTATCGCCTGTCTCAATTTATTTTCTACAATATTTTCAAAATTCTTTAGTTGTGTGTGTGGGAGGGTTCCAAACACTTCTTTTCCTTAGCTCTTTAGAATCATCCACATATTTTAATATACCATCACAGACTAATTCTAAATTGATCTTCCTTAAAAACATCTTTAAGTCTATCACCAATCTACTAATATCACATTTTGTTCTTGGAACAAAGTTTAAACCCTTGGAAAATAAACTGAAATTAATATCTTTGATATCTAATTCTGTATAATTGAATATATTAATTTTTTTTAATTTATTACAAGTGCAAACAACAGGTTTTATAAAATTACAATCATCTTCTAAATCATCATGTCCAATTATCTCCTCCCCCTCCCCCTCCACCCATTCTGTTGAAAATTCCCTTCTCTCTGATTCTTTATCCTTTCTGACCTCCGAAGGGGTAGAAATTCTAAAGGGTCGAAGTTTTCTTGTTGTAATTCTTGACACTCTTCATCATGATAACTCCTACTAACATGTCTATCACTATTATTCCTTGAATTAATTTAATTTGCATAATTAAACATAACCCTGGGTTTGGGGTATTGTATGTGATGTTCATATTCAAATATATCTCTATTAATTTTTCTTTTCTTCCTATCCAAAATTCTAACACATTTCTTATCTATATCATTTCTCAACTCTAAATACTTCTTTTTTTCTTTGTCAAATGTAAATAAAAGATCTTTAGTGATTTTTTCATTTACAGAATCAATTTGCTTTGTCAAGTAATCTATTTCTTCTTCATTGTGTTTAATAATAGCTCTAATGAGCTCAAAACCCCAATTATCAGACATTTTGAGTAGTGAATCATGAAATTGTGTACCTTCTTTCACATTATTAGGGTATTTCTGAACCCGTAAACCTTTTAGTACAAGCTTAGCTTGTAAACATTCTTTTAAATATGTGTTGTCTATATTTAAAATTTTGTATTTAAATAATAAATCATTTAACTTATATAAATTGTCAGCATATGTTGAAACATGTTCTTTGTCATTAACAAAATTCTCATAAAGCTCAGCTTTCTGTTTGAGCCAGTCATTTAAAGTCAAAACATTGTGTAAACAGTCACCTTGTTGTTCTGGCGTTTTTTGGTTGCTCCTCTGAACGCCAATACGTTCGCTTGAATTAGTATCTTGCTCGCTATTTAGGAGAATATTTGGGAAATTTCCAACCCTATCGGGTCCAATATTAGATATTTCTCCAGGGCCTGAATTGGAACGGTGACCGTAACCGTTAAATCCTCCCCCGCTATTCTGTCTATTCAGAGCAAACACACACTGGTTTCCGGGTAAAGATGCATTTACACTGTGACGCATAAGCGAGTCACACAAGGGAGTCAGCATAGCAACCAATTGACTCAGCTGTCCAATAAGTGCAGGCAATTCCTTCCCCTTTTGTATAGGTACATCCATGCCGACCGGGGAAAAGCTCTCCTCTCCCTCCATTGAAAACTAATAACCCAAAACATGAGGAACAGTGCGAGAAACAAACTAATAACCAGCAAACCACACTGTGAGAGGAAAACTGAAGCACCGGACAGCCAACAAAATAAAATAAAAGCAACTGTTTATTGTAACAAATAATCCAACGTTAAACGCTTAACGAATCACCGCGTTTTGCATCTTCTAAACGAACAGACTTCATCAGACAAACACACAAAATTGATTCAACATTTATATATGCTGGCAAACATTTAAATTATCCGATAGTAATGAGACCGTGGCCTCATAAATATCTATGCATAAATCCATTTGATTTAAGCCTTTTCAGCAGAACTTTTTTCACCAAAACAATTAAGCTTTAAAGATCTTTGAAGATCTATCATTATATAAAAAGTTCAAAATCATAAAACTGATAAATGAATTTTGTGGTTCAAACCAAATGCTATAAAACAATGATTCCATATAAACATATATAGACGTACAAACATCATATCATTAAAACTTGACAAAGCTATGTTCTTCATGACAAATACTTCCATCCAGTGGTTAAAATGAAAATTACAAAGAATAATATAAAATATATATATGAACCCTGTTATCAAGAACCTGAATATGGATAATATAATATAATATAATATAATATAATATATTATATATAATATAATGTATTATATATTATAATATAATATATTGGATGCTAATGATAAATATATGTACATATAAATAATATATTATTGACTGTAAATATTGAAAATGAACGAATGTATGTTTTCTACCAATAGTACAAATAAATACATTTAATATAAGAATATAATGGGTTATTAATGAGAATTATCTCAAGCAAACATGGCTCTACCAGAATTCCCCTTCGACACTACCATAATAATTTTTTTAAATCTGACTCAGAGATCATAGAGCTTTTCTACTCTCTATTCTCCAACATATATGGAAGGAATAAGGACACTCCAAATATATCCCAAATAGTGAGCTATCTGAATAATCTTACATTCCCGAAACTAAATGAGGATCGACGAATTTCTCTCTCTGCACCACTTGAACGACAAGAAATTCTTGACACTATTAATAATCTTAAAACTGGCAAATCTCCCGGTCTAGACAGCTTCACATCTGATTTTTATAAATCATTCAACCTAAAAATCTCATCCATTCTTTTAAAAGTATTCAACTTCATCAAACTGAACGGTATAACTTATTTACATTGGAACAACTCTAAGACAATTCTAATCCTGAAAAATAATTAAGACAAAGCTAACCCGCACAACTATACGCCCATCTCTTTGATTAATGTAGATCTCAAAACACTCTCCTCCATTCTTGCAAATAGACTTAAAAATGTGCTGCCATCCTTGATTTCCCCAGACCAGGCAGGTTTTATGCCCAATAAACACACATGGGATAACACCCTAACCTTAGATTCCCTGTTACAGTTACCTAAGAATGATAGTAACCCAACATATGCTTTAACGCTAGATGCCTGTAAGGCATTTGAAAGGGTCAATTGGGATATCCCTAAAGAATTCTCTGACACGATAAAAACACTATACAAAGATTCTTTTACTTACCTTCATGTGAACAAGAGGTTATCTAATCCAATCAAAATAACCAATGGGATACGGCAAGGCTGCCCACTATCACCCTACCTCTTTAATATTTTTATCAAAACTTTCTTCCTCTATATCTCCCAAAATACTTTCCACACAATTCCTAAAGTTCTCAACACTAAAACAGTACTGTCTGCATTTTCAGATGATGTCAACATATATTTCCAATACCCCAATATTGACCTTATAGAAAATTTTGGATGCTATTAATAAATTCTCAATAGTTTCTGAGTACAAAGTCAACCATAAGAAGTCCCACATTTTCTTCATCAACCCCGCAAAACATAAAGTAAACCACTTTCTGGAATCTCCTTTCCAAAAAAACCTACTCTCTTAAATATCTAGGTATATGCTTTGAACACAACCAGGCCTCCCTGATTCAAAATAATCTCCATAAGATATGGTCAAAAATCACTCAGGATCTGCACAGATGGCAGAATTTGAAACTTTCCATGTTGTCCAAAGCAACAATTATGAAAATGAATGTTCTGCCTAGACTGTTATATTTATTCAATGCATCCAGCCTAAATATTCCTAATAATCTCTTTACCAAAATGACCAAAGAATTAGCCAAATGTATTTGGTTTCCAAAATCAGTCAGGATTTCCTACTCCAAACTGACCTACCCCAAGGACAAGGGAGGCCTCAGCCTGCCAGATCTTCAATTATACTACAGGATCATATGCGCTAACAAAATCATGTTAATCTCAAACCTAGTCTCAGACAACATCAAGACATCCCCAGCCTGGGTAAAAATTTGGCATCAACACGTGACCAAGAGTAATGTTAATCCGAAATCTCTCCCTTTCCTTACTCCTACAAACCTTAGAGCCATCAAATTACACAACACCCTGAAACACAATATTAGAACACTACAAGACCTCTTAAAATCTATCAACCTCAATAAAACCATCCTTTTCCTCCAGCCTATTCACCTAAATCCTAATATAAAAATCAGCAACAAATTATTTAACCTTTCAGACTTCCCCCTTATTAAAGACTATACAGTCTGGGACATATATAAACACAATGACTTGAGTATCCCCGATCTATGTCTAACTCTCAAACTAAGCTTCAAATACATAGTCATACTACGACAAATCAGAGAAATTATAGTACCACTTACCAGCCACTTATCAACTAATTCTCATGACATCAACAGATTTCTCGAAATTAGGACTACACTACTGAGTAATGAGAAAATGCACTCAAAAACCCATAATCTTATCATCTTGGTGAAATATAACTCAGTGTGTCTCTTCTCAAAATACTGGGATGACCATGGTTACACATTCACTGAGGAACAAAAACTAAAGGCAATTAAAAACTCCATAGAATGCATTCCCTTTAAAAATCTTATATACACACAATTAATGATTAATAATAACACCTATTACACACCTACCGTCCTAAATAGATTTGATCCTAATATCTCCCCATCCTGCCTATGCTGCTGCTATCCTCATGCTGACCTCATACATGTGTTATGGTTCTGCAATCACACGTATAAATTATGGTGCTCTCTTAAATCTTGCCTAGAAAAAATGGGTTATCAGACGTCCACACTGTGTTGGGAGCTTGCTGTTTTACACATTTCCGATCTTAAACTACCTAAATTAAAACAACATATTTTAATTACACTAGGCTCGCTAGTTAAGCTATACATTGCTAAAAACTGGCTAGATTGTACTAAACTCAGTTGGAAGGGATTTAGAGAGTTGGCACTTAAATACATATCAGCACAAAAGCTTATTATTAAAGGTCCTAGGAAAAGAGCATATTACCAGAAATTCTGGAAAATTCTACTTGACCAGATTTTAAAGGGTTAACCATAATGGAATGTTCCATTCGCCTTGATATTTGGAGGTTCAGACATTTTCATTAAGCTTCTGCCATGCCTTAAAATTCAGTGGTAGCAATCTTGTAAATAGTGTACATAGTTTAATCTGGTTATCTTTTGTGTTCTCTCCTGTACCTCAAATGATACTATTATTTTATACACTGTAGGACAATTTTGTAATTTGACAAGCATATTCAAAGTCATGTACAATGTTTTTTCACTCTGCTATTGTTTTGATTTTAGCATAAAACAATAAAAATTTTTATTTGAAAAAAAATAAAGCAGGTGATACTTTTTTTTTACACACGCATATGCAATTTATAATTGTAATTTTGAAATGCAACTCTTCTCTGTGGATAATAACCCTGATAATGTTACCTTTCTGTTTCTCAGAATAGCCAGCTCAATAGTAAGAATAATAACATATTTCAATGTACATGTTGTGGAATAGAAAGTTTGTTTGTGTCTTTCAGCTTTTCCCAGTTAGGGGTGGCCACAGCGGAACTCCGGTCCGCTAATGATTGGCAGTAAAGTTTTACGTGCTGGCTTGCCGGGCCTAACGCACAACCTTCAATGAAGGAACGCCCATTCACGCATGTAACCACACAGTTGTGGAATAGAAAGTACATGTGCAAAAAATGAGAAAACATAACTTACAAGGTACACAGGTAGGCAAATATGTAGATCACCTTAAACCAGCTTGGAAACCATGCATATCTGTATAATGATAATGTTTAAATCCTCCAGGAATATGCTTGGGTGTACATCTCCTCATGTGCAGTCTACAAGGGCCTGTCATTTATATTTGGCTTCCCCTAAAATAACAATGGTATCAACTAAAAGGCAAGCACATGGTCACATACACATAGACAGCAATTGTCTTGTAAACCACAACTCTATTTTTTGTTCTTTTTGTCATTCTTTGCCCAACAGTGGGAACAGAGCATTGTCAGTGGCCAGCAATGACTGCAGAAATGTGGCAGCTATTTTCCTATGGCAAAAACTCAGAGACTATTTACACATGTGCTAATACTTTGCCATCAGCCATGCACCTTAGCTTGGAGTCACCATACATCAGTCAGCATTTGAGATACAAACACAATTAATGAAACAGCCTCTCTATTTAAGACCTTCTTCATGGAATGTATAGCCAAATTTACTGCAAGCTCCTCGAGCTCCCCTCCAATACTTCCCCCCTCCCCATACCTTCCACTCTGATCTCAAAACACATACCCCTTCTTTCAGCCTCAATCCTGTGCCCACACACATAATAAAAAAAATGCTGCAACATGCCAGATAATTTACCTCTATCCTTCCTCAAACTATCTGCCAACAGCATAGCCTTCACTATCTCCATCATAATAAATAGGTCCAGCCAAGAATCTTATGTTCCCTCACTTTGGAGACAAGCATTCATCATCCCACTCCATCAAGGCGGTAAAAACACGGACACCACTAATTTCCGTCCTATTGCCATACTTCCCCCACTCTCAAAAGTCCTGGAAATATGTATACAGTCACAACTGATGTCTTATCTAACACAAAACAACCTCCTAACCCCCATACAACATGGATTCTGTCCTGGCCACAGTACCATCACTACACTCCTCTCCTTTCTCAAGTCCATTAACCATGCTCATGACTCTGGCAAAATTGTATCAACCCCATTCCTAGATCTTTCCAAAGCCTTCAGCACCATCTCCCACCCTATACTCCTATCACAACTCTCATCCCTCAATCTCTCCCCTTCCACAATAGCTTGGTTCACCAGCTACCTCTCCAAAAGATAACAAGCTGTTAAATGGAAACATTACACCTCCTCCTTTCTGTACACCCCTACTGGGGTACCCCAAGGTTCTGTCCTTGGCCCCTTACTTTTCAATATATTCTTCAACAACTTTCATCACTCCATCTCCAATTCTACACTAATCCAGTATACAGATGATTCGACAAACATCTGCTCAACTGACATCCCTTCCAACCTTCTGCAGAAAACCCAGTCAGCTTTCTCAAATACTGAAACCTGGATGCAAAACAACCACCTAGCCCTTTATGCCAATAAAACCAAATTAATGATTTTTTCCCCATCTAAGCACTCCCCCATTGATAAAAACCCTTTCACGATCATAAGCCAGAATAACACCCCATTGAAATTGTCCCTCACACCAAATTTCTTGGTGTCATTATTGACAAACATCTAAAATTTGATATCCACATCCAAACTAACATCAAAAAAATCCACCAAAAATTAGGACCCCTATATAGGCATAACTGTTATCTCACCCCCTCCAACAGAAAGACCCTTGCCTCCGCATACCTTCTCCCCTCCCTAATGTATGGTGCTCATCTGTTCTTGAATCTTCAGCTCAGCCTTCCAACTAAATTAGAAGCCTGTTACAATAAAATCTGCAAATTCACCACCAACTTTTTAGAACTCATCCCATCACTGCATCTCCCTCCACTCACTGCAATGTCTCAAGCGTACCAACTATTTGAACCTCCTTAAACTCACCACTGTCCATGAGCTCATATTTAAACCATTCTCTTGTCCTTCTCTCTCCACTTCCTTAACTCCCTATATTCCTAATTGCTCACTTAGTTAAAAAAATCAGAACCTGCTTGAAATCTACAAATCTTTACAGCCACCTGGACACTCTCTGCTATCCTGATCCTTAGCTAAACGATGGAACTGTCTTCCTCCCTCACTTAGAAATACTCATAACCACTCAAACTTTAAATCCCTCCTCCATTCCTACCTATTTTCAAGGTGGGAGTGCCCTTGCTCCTTCACATAGGACCCTCCTATATCAAAACCCACCTTCTAACTCTCTAGATCATGTCTGCAATCACATCATTTGCCCTCCTACTTCTCCTTAACCTACAAATTTTGTTAATGGTTTATTTCCAAGAATTTCTCATGCTCCATTGTAATTCACTGTTAAAGATCATTAGACTGTACTGTAGCTAGATTTTACTACTATTATAGTGTAATGTAAAATTTCAATTGTAGTTCACTGTTAATGACTTTTAGACTGTACTGTTGCTAGATTTTATTATTATTATTATTGTAAAATGCAGAATTTTTTACTGTAGAATGCTGCATAAAGCTGTATGACTTCTGTGCTTTGTAAGTGTATATGCTAATATGCATGTCATTGTTACTGGTGCTTTTCTCCTTGAGGCCTCCACTGAAAATGGGCTCTTTTTAGGCCCAGTGGACTTCCCCGGTCTTTAAACTGAAATAAATTAATTAATTAACTAAATAAATAAATAAATAATGCAACGAGAAAATATTCCATGTAAAAGGATATGTGCCTCAAATTATTAATTTAATGAAGGAACACAATATAGTGTGAAACGGTTGTAATACATCAAACAGGTCTTCATTTGACTATTACCATGTCAGTCTGCAGATGTAGCACATTAACACAGAATAACATTCCAGACATGAGAATATAAAATATGTGAACATAATAGATATGATGACCTATGCACATTACTACAAACTTGGCTGCTCTCTCCTGATGCACACAAGATGTAGGATATGTCATGTATGTATATACCCAATCATGTAAACTTTTTGTAGACCTCAACTTGCATACTTGTACTGTCAGTCTCCCTATGGAATTACTAGTAAATATACAGCATTCAGAAGTTCATGCCTCATTCTGTCATCAGCTCAAGTCCAAGGTACTATACCAAACAAGAACACGTTGTTTTTTTTATGATACAGGAATGTATGCTGTAGTAGTGACACAAAATATATATAAGGACAAGATAGAGGGACAACAATGTCATGCAGGTGACCACATATTTGTGTATAACATTGTTAATCTTATGAATGTTAAAAAAGATAACTGAGTGCATAGACAAAGGTGGAGCAATGTCAGTTGAAATGTAACTGACATATCATCAGTAATCAGCATGAGATGGAGACTTATGGAACATATAACTACATTGATTAGCACACATGGATGAGTGTTACTGCCATGTCTGTCACCTAAAATGGATAAAGCAGAAATAATACACAGTTACTTCTTGGCTATTTGTCTGTCATTTGTTGAGCAAATGCAGCTCTCAGTAGTGTCCATCCTTGCAAACAGGCTGGTGCATGCAAGATCTCATTTGGACCCTAATTCCATGCCATTTTTCCTGAGATCTTTGTAGGGAAGACATGGCAGGCAGTGGTAGGGGGATGTGCTCCATTTAGAGCACAGAGGTAGTTTCATGAGGAGTCTCATCTTTTTGTAGCCATCCTTATTAGAAATTACAACCATAGACTTCTGCAGAGTGGTTATGCTGGGCCCCAGTAGAAGGCTGAGGGTTGGAATACTTTAGCCAAGTCTGTCACATTTACTATTGGCATCCTCTGAATGGGCGAACAGTGCTACCACAATTACAGTGACCTAAAAGGCAAAAGCAGGATCTCTTTAGCTGATAGGAGGAACATTTCAAGTCCTATTCATCACCTCATTGCTGTAAGTATACCACCCAATAACCATGCACTACAACTCTACAAGGCCATGACTTGGCAATACATACAAGTCTACATTAATGTTTTTCTTATGTGTAGCCTCTGCAGAAGTTGAAGAAAACCAGGAGGTGAATCAGAAAAGACTGTGATGCCTCATACAGTCACGGGGTAAGTATGGATTCAGGTATGACAGATTACCACCCCAGAATAGTACTGATATAAATAATAAGTTAAAAGTATCTGGACAACACACCACAAGTGCTTGTCAGACAACTACATGAATATGGATAGTCTACATTTGGAAACTCTACAGACCTGTAAGCTTACACATGAAGCCTTGAACTAGTGATTTTTTTTTTAGTTAAAGACATATGGATTTTGGTTCAATACCAAAAATCAGAAAATATGTCTGATATACATTTTGCAATTCAGTATTTTGTAGCTATATTCATACCTTAAGGTAACATGTAGTCAGGCCCAATATATGTTTAATTTATGGTTATCCATAAACCAGTTGTAAAGTAATTAACACTTTTTGCAGAATGCTTATAATTACGAGAGTCCAGAGTATAATAGCATTATTAGGTTCATAGGTTCATAGGTTCATACTAGGCTATCTGCCCTAGGGCATTTACAAGCCTAGCCAAAGTGTGTTTGGCTTTCGCCACCCGTTTTAAAATGAATTTTGCTATGCCCTTTTTCGAGGTTAGTATACTGTGCAACTAACAGTGACACAGAAGTGATACCCGGATTAAATCTACGATCACCCATCCACTCATCAAGATTCCTCTTGAAGAGAGTCAATGAGGGACTCTGCCTAACCTGGACTGGGATTTTATTCCAGAGTGAAGGGAGCCTAATGTGTGGTTCATAGCTGTAATGACTGTGACATTAACATTACAACATTTTTATGATATATTTTTTTTCCTTTTCTGTCTCTCCCCTACCCTCTTTCTCACTATCATTTTTAACTTTTTTAATCTTTCATCGCATTTCAACATTTATTCCTGCTTCATCACGACCACCAGCACAGGTGTCTAGACTGGCTACAGTGGCTCAGACTGTCATATCCCTCCAAAGATGGCTGGGTCAGGGTCATCCCTGGCAACAGAGGCACTCACCTCACCTGGGTCACAACCTAGGAGTGTTACCTCTGAAACACCTGCAGTATCTGCTCCACATGTCTCATGTAGCTCTGCCCTGGAGCAGTTACCTACTGAGAGTAGTGTCAGTGGAGGTGGCAATTATGTCACTTAATGAAAGATAACAGGGCTGGTAGAGAAGATTATTTAGAGGTGCCTTGGTACCTACATTAGCCACAAGAAAAGAATCCTGCAGCTGATTGCCAAATTGCTGCCCAGTCCAGCATTGCTGCAGGTATCTGCAACTAGAGACAGTGGTCATAGTTCTGAGGGTGAGGACCAGATTCCCACTGTGTTCATGCTGAATGGGTAAATGCTTCCTAATTCCCATACCAATCCACAGTTATGGTGTTCCCCTACATCTTGTGTCTATCACAATCCATGTCTGTCTTGTATGTCCTGTATGTCTGTACTTACTATCAGACCTACCCTACATACCCCTGTTATTCCTAAATACCTTCACCAACATTCCTCTCTCTCTTTAAAAAATAAAAATGGCACCTTTCCCCACAAAAAAAAAAAAAAATGACACCCATACATAACTGTCCACTTCATCTATGTGCGTGTAGTTGTGTAGTATACGGTTTACTATCAAATGGTCGATTGCCACTCCATCGAATGTCAGATGGTCGACATCGGAAGGTCGGATATATCGAATGTCGAAGTCGAAATATCAGTCTAGGAACGGTATTACCATGGGTTGAGGTAGGAGTACGTATTAGTCGTACCTACGAACTTCTCCCCTACCTCGACCCATGGTGGAACCCATTTCGAGATTGTTTTCGATAAAACGGTTCGGCCTTCCGGTGTCGACCAGACCATCCGACGTTCGATGGAGTGGCAATCGACCATTTGATAGTAAACCGTAGTATAAACCTTATTTGGTCAAATGGTTACTCAGCATCCTTAAGTTGTTGTCATATATCATTTATGATATGAGTACCGAAATTTCCCAAATTATTTGTACATATATAATCATGACCTGCAAGGAAGTAAATAGATATTATCCTGTTCTGCTACCATCCTACTTATTCCTTAATTCTCCCTCAGTGTCTTATCCTCTACTTGCTCCCCATGATCACCTCTGTCATACTATGGAGATGGGCTGTTTCACACCTTTAATCTGGTCAAAAATAAATTCACACACTACTCACATGCCCTTATATGGCTTATAAACAAAAATATCTATTTCTCTACTCAACATTTGCGGAACACTTAGCATTTAGTAGCAAAGCATACTGCTACCTGTCCTGTGCAAGCACTCAAAAAATAATTATACATTCGCTAATACT
The DNA here is from genome assembly GCF_019279795.1 of Protopterus annectens. NCBI lineage: Eukaryota > Metazoa > Chordata > Ceratodontiformes > Protopteridae > Protopterus > Protopterus annectens. The sequence goes on along the minus strand of NC_056733.1, from coordinate 1,502,274,458 downwards.
TTGCCATCAGTTGCATAAATAAGCTTGGCAGCAGTGTACTTCAGTAAGCCATTCTGATAGACTGAAAGTAATATCTGCAGCCTCTTTCAGTTGTATTGTCTTTTATAATATATTGTATACCTAGTATAAGGAGTCCATGCCAATGCACTCAGTGCACTGTTGTATGTGATTTAGCATGTAATTGTCTCACGTTTTCTTCCCAGTGTCACAGTGTGCTCCATTCAACTTGTACAAACATATTTGCAGACTGATATCGATGAGTGCAATAATACTATCAGTTACATCCATGCCTTGTTATTATCCTGCACACAGTATGAGCGAATTCTCACTGATGGCCGGTTAAGACCTGCATGCTATCAACTTGAATGCATAAGTGAAGCTAAGTAACTTTTATCTGCACTTTTTAAAGTAATTTGTTTGTGTTGCATTGAGGAATATCTAGCTGGAAGCTGTGACTCTTGTTTTTCAGTAGTACATGTGGTATTTTCAGTTAAGGCTTGTTAAAAACCTGCATAGACAGTGATAGGTGGGGGTAGTTTCCTTCATTGTTATTCAGTTTCTGTCTTATACATGTGGTACAGGGAATTATCTTCTGTTTAAACTGTGAGCTTTGGCCGGTTAAGACCTGCATGCTATCAACTTGAATGCATAAGTGAAGCTAAGTAACTTTTATCTGCACTTTTTAAAGTAATTTGTTTGTGTTGCATTGAGGAATATCTAGCTGGAAGCTGTGACTCTGTTTTTCAGTAGGTTCCTGCCCACCCTCCCTGTTTTTGTGTTGGTGTTAATCTTGGTGGCTTTGAAACTGCCCGCCCCTCTTGTAAATTTGCACTTGGATACGCCTCCTGGGCCCATCTCATTTGCTCACTCAAAAAAAAAAAATGTATCTGCTTTTACTGTATTTGTGTTTCTTCCTACTTTATTTTGCTTTTGCGTCATCTTAAAAGTACTCAATTGTATATATTACTGCTTGGTGTAACTCACTCTAAGCCTTTTAGTTTAAGCACTTGAGCTTCAGACCAGTTGTTTTACATTAAGAAGGTTTGTGCTCTGCACTGTTGTGGCAGGACAGGTAGCTTACATCCTTCTAAGTTGGGAACTGCTGATTGAGGGCTCAGTGTTTGTTATTCTAAAAGTCTATTAATTCTGGTTTAAGCACTTGGGCTTCAGGCCAGTTATTTTACATTAAGAGGGTTCGTGGTCTGCACTCTTGTGGGAGGAGAGGCTGGACTCTGCCCTTCTGAGCTGGGAATTTCTGGTTAAAGGCTTATAGTGCCTGCATATTTGAACTGCTTCTTACTAAATTGGTACACCTTGTTTGCTGTAGCATAGACTAGATCCAGGCCTGCTGAATCTAGCTTTGTTTGTATAACTTGAGCACTAATCCAGGCATTCTTTAAAGTATTCAATTGTATTTATTACTGCTTGGTAGTAACTTGATTAAAGTGTAGCTATCATTCTAAGTCTTTTAGATTAAGCACTTGGGCTCAGACCAGTTGTTTTACATTAGGAAGGTTTGTGGCCTGCACTGTGGTGGCAGGACAGGTAGCTTACATCCTTCTAAGTTGGGAACTGCTGATTGAGGGCTCAGTGTCTGTTATTCTAAAAGTGTATTAGTTCTGGTTTAAGCACTTGGGCTTCAGGCCAGTTATTTTACATTAAGAAGGTTTGTGGTCTGCACTCTTGTGGGAGGAGGGGCTGGACTCTGCCCTTCTGAGCTGGGAATTTCTGGTTAAAGGCTTGTAGTGCCTGCATATTTGAACAGTTTCTTACTGAAATTGGTACACCTTGTTTGCTGTAGCATAGACTAGATCCAGGCCTGCTGAATCTAGCTTTGTTTGTATGCTTGTTTGCTTGTTATTTCCCTGAAACGCTAATTCCACCTAAAACACGGCTTTTCAGCGCTTCTGTAGAACCCTAGTGACATCTGCATTGCTTACTGTACTTATTTCCTTGTTTCACTTGAAAGAAAGTTACTGGTTGTCATTTTTGCATTTAAGTTACCTGTAACACATTGCATTTAAGTTACCTGGCACTTGCTCACTAAAGCAATTATATAAGTCAGCACTAAAAAATTAAAAGCACTACACCCTCACAAACTCCCCTTGAGTACCTTGTTCCCCATTGGCCCTTTTTTTCAATTATAAAGGAATTCCCAATACTATTCTAGCATGTCCAAAGGTCAGTTTTCAATCTCCTCTCCGGTCCAGCTGGTGAATCTGGGAATCTTGAGGCAATGTTACAACTGCCTCATGTACACAGACAACCCTCTCCTCCTCCCAACAAATTTCAACACATGTGAGAGATGCAACCATATAGCCAAACTGGAGGCTAAGATCTCTCAACTCAGTACTGGCTAAACCTGTCAGGAGGAGAAGGAAACCACACTCACTACAATTCCAGTCTCACATAGACCTACCACGACAGCAAACCAAACACATAAACACACAAAAACATACTCGGAGGCTCTAAATAAAAATCTGCCTAAGCAGCAGAGACCTCCAAAGCAGACACCCAAGCAACCGCTACCCCAAAACAAAACACGTGCAACACATAGCTCACAAAGCCAGTATGCCGAACAGTCACAGCCCTTAAGGCTAAACAACACACCTGATACACTTGTAATAGGTGACTCTATCGTCAGGCACACTGACGTCCAGCTCACTAGGATGAACAAGGAGAAGGTCACGGTGAGCTGCCTGTCGGGCGCTAGGATCCGCCGAATAACACAAGCACTCAGGTCACTCCAAGGCAAGTACAAATATGACTCAGTCATTGTCCTTGCTGGTGTTAATGACCTGAGACGTACCTCCCTGGACTACATGAAAAGAGACATAGAGGGGCTCTCTGAGCATGTGGCCCAGGCCGGTATGACCCTGACCTTGAGTAGCATCTTACCCTCACCAAGAATGATGCCACAATATGAAGACAAGATGATCAATTTCAACAATTGGCTTAAGTATTGGTGTCATTCAAAGGGGATCCAATGCCTGTCAGCCTGGGATGACATGCTCGACAAGCCACAATGCTTCGCTTGGGACGACTTGCACCTGTCACCCCTGGGCTTTTGGATATTGGCAAAGGCTCTTGCTACCCCCATAGTGCCTTTTTTAGGCAAGGCTCAAAAGACAAACCCACCTCCATAGGTATCACAAGGGATAAGAAACTAAGAGTAATGCTACTCAATGCCAGAAGTCTAAACCTCAAGATGCATGCACTCGAAACTCTCCTTAGCATGGAGAACATCGATATCTGTGCAGTAACAGAAACCTGGTTCAAGGCTCCCAAGAACACCCCAGCACTACCAGGTTATACCTCATACCATGCTTTTCGGCCCCAAAACTTGGACCGAACCAGAAAAGGAGGGGGGGTATCAATATCCGTCAAAGATACCCACACCTCCAGGTTGGTGGCACAGCACGAAGCATCAGGGACTATCCATGTGCAACTAACAGTGGGTAAAACTGCCTTCCAGTTTATAGCCTGCTACAGACCAGCCTCTCAAACCCAGGAACCCCACTCGGCCTTTCTGAGAACACTGGAAAATATGAAGGTCTCTCCAAACACCATTATATTGAGCGACTTCAACTACCCAAACATAGACTGGGAGCATTACTCTAGCTCCAACACCCAAGCTCAATGGTTCCAAGAATTTATAAACTCAAATGCTATGGAGCAACTTGTTACCACTCCCACAAGAGGGGAAAACATACTGGACCTGATCATCACCAACATGGGGATTCTATGCTCCAGACCAGAAGTGTATCCCTCACTGGTAAGATCAGACCATAAACTAATCTCACTGGATATTCACATCCCGACCCCACCCCCTGCCCAGAAAACCACAGTGAAAAACTTCTCTAAAGCAAATTTCACACTCCTCAAAACTGAGATGGAATCCTTCAAAGCCCCCGGGCCTGTGGAAAATATGGCCCAGACCGCAGAATCCTTTATAAATGCATTCTATGAACACCTTCAGGAATGCATGGATCATGCAATCCCATATAAAACCAAGACCAATCCTCCAAAGGCAGACGTCCTGTCTGGTGGACCCCAGCCATAAACAAACTATACAATAGAAGGAGGAAGCTACTACATGATAGAGCAAAATCCCAAAAAGGGAAGGCATCTCTGATCAGTGTTAGCAAAAAACTACGGGCACTCATAAAATCGTCTAAGGCCAGCTTCGAGAGAAAAATTGCACAGGACACTAAGGATAATCACAAGGCTTTCTTTAGTTATGTTAGGAACCTGGGTGGGAATTCCGAGATATGCTCAGAATTAGTCCAAAATGACAAAAAAATACACCGAACCCACAGACATTGCCAACATCCTAGCTGACAGGTTCAGCGCAAACTTCTCCCCCCCCCTCCCCACCAAAAGGGCAAATATCTATCCCAGCAGAGTGCTGCCCCCCTGACATCTCAGATGCTCAGGTAAGAGCCACCCTCTCCAAAGCAAAAAACACAGCATCAATGGGACCAGACAGTGTCCCGGGCTGTGTCCTACATGAACTCCAAGAAGAGCTAAACCCAAATATAAAACTACTGCTCAATCTCAGCCTTATCACAGAATATGTACCCAAAGAGTGGTGTACAGCAACAGTGGTCCCTCTCCACAAAGTTGGTGCCTCAACGGATCCTGGAAACTATCGCCCCATAAGCCTGACTAGCTTGGTCTGCAAAGCTATGGAATGGATCATCATGGACCTCATAAAAAAGATATTGGGGACCTACATACACTGGATCCTACCCAGTTCGGCTTTGTTAAGGGCAGATCCTGCCTCTTAAACCTGGTCGATTTCTTTGAAACAGTCACCAAGGCCACTGACAAGGGGAAGGTGGTCCACACAGCCTACCTGGACCTCACAAAAGCCTTTGATACAATACCCCACTCGGGCATTATAGATAAGCTCACCAGCTTAAATATAAACCCCTATGTCACTAGATGGGTTGCAAACTGGCTCAAGGACAGAACCCACATGGTTAGAAATGCTGGAGCCATGTCAGACTCCAAACCAGTTACAAGTGGCATCCCACAAGGCTCAGTCCTGGGACCTCTCCTGTTCGGTATATATTTCTCGGAGGTTCAGGCCAACACGGAAGGACTGTGGCTGACCAAGTTTGCAGATGACTGCAAACTGGGTGCTATAATCGACTCTCCAGCCGACACAAGCATCCTCCAAAAAGGCCTCATAGAAACAGACAACTGGTGCCAGAGCCATGGCCTCAAGCTAAATGCCAAAAAGTGTATAGTCATCCCCTTTTGCAAAAACAAAGTGCCCACAAATTACCACATAGGTTGTAATCCATTAAGTATGGAAGAAGTAATTAGGGACCTGGGGACCCAAGTTGATAGCAATCTCTCATTTGGCAACCACGTGGCCAAAGTGGTTAGAAAAACATTTTATATAGCCCACCTAATCATGAAGGGATTCACACCTAGATCAGGGGAGGTCATCGTACCTCTTTACTCATCCCTCATCATGCCCATAATTGAGTACAATGCCCCTTTTGGGATGTACCTTACCAGACACCTGCAACAACTGGAAAGACCCCAAAAGTACCTCACCAAGAGGATCAAAGGGCTCAAACAGATGCCATATGCTGCCCGGTTAAAAAAACTCCAGATCTACTCAGTGGCATACCGCCTGCTCAGAGGCGATCTGTGCCTGATGTATAAAGCCATGTCCAACCTGGAATTAATGGACATGCTGCACCTCAGAAAATCCAAATCCCATCGAGCCACGCGCTCGAGAGACTTGAACCTCAGCACTGAAATAAATAGGACATGCTGGAGGGACAGATTCATAACCCAGAGGCTCCCTTCACTCTGGAATAAAATCCCAGTCCAGGTTAGGCAGAGTGCCTCATTGACTCTCTTCAAGAGGAATCTTGATGAGTGGATGGGGGATCGTAGGTTTACCCCGGGTATCACTTCTGTCTCACTGTTAGACAGAGGCACAGTATACTAACCTCAAAAAAGGGCATAGCAAAATTAATTTAAAATGGGTGGCGGAAGCCAAACACACTCTGGCTAGGCTTATAAATGCCCTAGGGCAGATAGCCTAGTATGAACCTATGAACCTATATATGAAACACTTAATGGCAATAATAAATATACAAAGTGATCATCAAGTTAACCATCATGAATGCATGGGTGGCACTTCACTGTGTAACAGCTGTCACTATCAGCCAACACATTTCTGTTTATTGTCCCCAACATCACCTTTGTGGTTTCCATTCTGCACATTTCTTTTACTTGTGATTTGTCATACACACAACAGCAATTACCTTTATGACTTCACCTGTAACAATACTGGTGAGGAACATATCAGTAAGTCTGTCATTACTTCCATTCCAGTAAAGTGTAGGTAACATCATTCTTACATGCTTATATATCATTCACTAACATGACAATTCATGTGAAGTAACAGATGTATCACTTCACAGACATGGACTTAAGACTGTTGAATAGTTCAAGAAATGACTATTTCTACTGTCAAGAGTTCCATGATGCTTAGCATCAAACAGCTCAGCTAACCACACAAGTACCAGTAAATTATACTTTATGTACTATGGCAAAACCTGATTAGAATTTGTCTTTAGCCATGTTCATATGGTACTCTGGTCACTAATACACTTAGACCCACTGTGCAACAGAAAATAATACTGATACAAGTATGAGGAGACAGTTATTATTATAACTATAACAAACACACTGGTTTAATGTGCTCATAATGTGATTTTTGAATTACAAATACGTTATGCTGTGGATGTTGATTCACTTGCATGATGTGCCATCTAGGCACAAGCTAAGCACTTGTATTTGAAAATCACATTTCTAGAAGATATCTTAATGACTGAATACTGATTTCTTATTTTATTTGTGCATTTATCTATATCTAATGCTGAAATTACCTGCCTCCCCGGGTTTCTGAGTTTTGGCTAAAATTGTATCCACCCCATTAAATAATTTTTAGGCAATGTTAAAGTGACAAACCTACAGACATAGCAAATAAAACCCAAAGGAACCTAAAGGTGTTAATGCACACTGCTAAGAGCATTAACAAGAAACTCCACACCCTACAAGCTCTCCTCACTCAAGAGGATATAGACATCTGTGCCATGACAGAAACATCATTTAAGGCTACAGAACTCTGGCAGTGCAAGGCTACACTGCCTTCAACAAATTTAGACCATTAGCCACACAGACAGAGATGAAATGTGGAGGCGTCTCTATCTACAGTCACAATAAGTATACCGCAAGGTTGGTTAAGCAGGATGATACCTTGGAGTTCATTTGCATGCAAATCACCTTAGATAGAGTTGCTTACCATATCTTAGCAAGCTATAGGTCACCATCTATGTCTCAAGAGTTCAACAACTTTTATCATACTGGAGGCATTCTCCATCCAACCAAATACTCTATTCATAGGAGACTAAGTACTCCGCTATTGGCTGGAAAACATTCATTGCCTCCAACTTGCAGACACATTTCCTGAACTTTAATAACACAAATGACTTTGATCAGTTAGTGCCTACTTCAACCAGAGGTTCAAACATACTGGACCTTGTTCTCACCAATATGGGAGAGTGCTGCAAGCCCCCCACCCCATGTCATATCCTCTGTAGTGAGGATGGATTACAAAGCTGCCTCGTTTAAAATAAAAATCAATTTGGAAAACCTAGCAAAACCTTTAACAGTTAGAAACTATTCTAAAGCAAACTACATCCTATTAAGTGACAGTTTGTTAAAATTCAATGCCCCAGCAACCCAGAGTTCACAACAGTCAGTGCGGAATTATTTACAGAAACAGATGATGCAGACCTATCAGAAGTCACCTTAAACAAACCTCAAAACAAGCCACACTGGGGAAATCCCAATCTTACTGTATAAAACAAAAGGAAAAAAGCCCTGCTCAAAGTCAGAAAGAGCAATTCTCATAATTACAAGAGCTCACTAACAAAACTAAACAGGAAACTAAGTGGACTAATTAAATCCAACAAAACCAATTATAAGGTCATGATAGCTTTTCAGGCTAAAGACAAGTACAAGACCTTCTACAACTATGTCTGAAACCTCACACAGCAATGAGTAGAACTGATAGTAAAGGTACCACCTTCACTGAGCCAAGTGACATAGCAAATCTGCTGGCCAACAAATTCAGCTCAAACTTTACCCCTACTCCCCTTTCCTGCCACCACTTGTGAAATTCCTACCAGTATATCCCCCCCCCACACACACACACACTATCAGCAAAGTGCAGGTCAGAATGGTACTTACTAAGGCTAAAAGCACAGCCTCAATGGGGCCTGACAATATCTCAGGTTGCCTCCTAAATAGCCTGAAGCATGATCTATCAAGACTACTTGTGTCACATTTCAATTACAACCTCAAAATGGGTTACGTAAGACGCAAATGGAGTACGGCAATGGTTATCCCCCTTTACAGAGGTGGGCCATCAATCGACCTCAGAAACTACAAACCCATTAGTCTCACTAGTCTAATATGCAAAGCCATGGAATGAAGTATCTTCAGAAATGATCAACACAGACACTGGCAACTTACAGACACTGGACATATCCCAGTTTGGTTTTGTCAAAAAAAGTCATGCCTACTTAACCAGGTAGACTTCTTTGAGAAGGCAATGGATGAAGGGAAAGCAGTACATACCACCTACCTAGATCTGGCTAAGGTTTTCAATAACTACACCACTTAGGTATTTTTGACAAACTCGACACAAACAAAAATGTAACTAGTAAGTAGAGGTTGATAAATTATATATAAACAAAAAATTATAATTAAAATAAACAAAATCGACCACCATGGCTGCATAAAGTAAAAACAAATGCACTATTTATTCAAGAAAACAATAAAATGATGGTTAGCACTTTCACAGCCAATAGCTGTTTCATCAGACCTATAATCAAAAATACAACAAATCCTTAAAAAAGCACAGTCAGCCAATAAACATAAGATGATAAAATCACATGAAAACTAATTCATAAAATCATAATGTACACACCTTAAAAACTAACCAATCACTTCAATGAAACAAGTTTCTACTCTTTAATACAGGTTTCAGTGACACACACCCATTCAAGGCAGGGAATCTGTCTGCATTAAAAGTGACAATCCACCTCAACTCAGCACATTCCATGGTATTTATAATATCCACAAACCTAATGTTTTCACGCAGAACTTCTAAAACTACAAATCTAAAGGTGTGACTAGCACCACAATCAGAAATTGTCTAGCTAAAGCATTGGTCAATTTACTTCTATTAATATCTCTGACATGTTCTAATATTCTATCTTTCAAATTACTATTCATCTTGTCTACATAGTAACAATCACAAGCAGCATGACTAGTGTAATAAACCACATTACAAGGGTTACAATCTGCATAAAAATTACAATTAATCTTTTTATTAATGGATTTAATATTAACATTAGTAGTGCTAAGGATAAATCTGCATGCTGAACAAGTATGGCATGGAAAAGTGTCTTGTTTCTCAGTCATTAAACATGGCTTTAAACACCTGTCCTTGTAGCATAGTTGACATCTCAACGAAAGATTGTTCTTGAAAGAAAACTTTGGCACAGAGCCTACTATACCAGCTATATCATCATCAGCCATAAGGACAGACCAATGTTTCCTGATCACATCACAGATGCTACCTATATTACTTGAAAAGGTAAGAGCCACTCTGGCATATTGTTTATTATGCAAACGTGGGACTAGATCACTATGTTCTGAAAAATAAGGGCGAGCACTAGTGTCTCTTAAAGAGCAGACATAATCTGCAGCCTCACATATTTCAGTCTGACAAACTTACCAAACTAGGCATAAATCCATATTCAACTCACTGGATTGTCAGCTGACTCACAGATAGGATCCAGCAAGTCAGGATTAGTAAGATCACCTCCACCAAGAGGTATGTCACCAGTGGCATACCACAGGGGTCTGTGCTAGGCCCATTCCTGTTTGGCATCTACTTCTCAGAGGTCAAGGCTAATGTCAAAGGCCTCTGGCTGACCAAGTTCACATATGACTAGAAATTAGTAGCTATCATAAATTGCCTCAGGATACTAGCATCCTGCAAGAAGGTCTAACACAAAAAAATGACTGGTGACAAAGGCACAGATTAAAAGCAAATGCAAAGACATGCATTAAAGTACCTTTTGGGAAAATATCTTCCCAGAAAAATTACTCCATAGATTGGACACCCCTAAGAGATGATCCAGTAGTTAAATATCTGGGAACATATATAGACTGTAATCTGGCCTTTGACCAAGACATAGCCAAGGTAGTAAGGAAATCATTCTGTCACCCAAGTTATAAGTAAGGATATGACATCCAATTCCATGGAAGTTATAGTAACACTTTACTCTTTTCCTATCAGACCCATTATTGAGTACAATGCCCCCCTTTGGCATGTAGCTGACTAGGCATATGCAATAGATGGAATGCCCACAGAGGTTCCTCATCAAGATAATCCAGGGATTAGCATGCTGTCCAATACAGATTGCCTAATAGGCTTGCCTCTATACTGAGTCTCCTACAGGATGTTGAGAGGTGATCTGTGTTTGGCATATTAATCATCCTTAGTTCCAGCCCTGATGAAACTTTTTCACATCGACAAAACGAGAAGCAGAAACACTAGACTGAGGGATTTGAACTCTGCTTTCAACATAAATAGAACATGCTGCTGAGACAGATGTGACTCCCATAATGTGTACATGGTTCATGTGCAATACTATTACTTGAACTTTGCTGCTAGATGTGTGTCTTTAGTATTGTAACAAGTGTGTGTTTTTCTAGAAATATATGTAGCTATATACTTAAGTCTAGAGTTGATTTATAAGATGATGGTAGTATTATTATATGTTGTTTTAAATTATGTTTTCTATGCATGGGATGTCTTTTTTGTCTGTCCCATGATGAGCTGATTGCACAAAATCTCATTTAATCTACACATGTGTAGATCAAAATGACACTGAAGTTACATTTGACTTTGACTTTGACTCAAAGGATCCCAGTGCACTGGAATAGACTCCACATCCATGTGAAGCAGAGTCCATTTCTAACCCTTTTCAAACATAACCTTGACCACTGGAGGGGAAATTGGAAGTTCATCCCTGGGCTGACCGCCATGTCTCTTATAGGCAGAGGCCAACAGGAAACATTTTCAAACTAACATTGGATGGTTAATTATAAACTCCGATGTTGTTTGTTTTGTGGGCATGCAAAAGGTTCATCAAAACAAGGTCCGGGGATCCCTTGTATACCAGGCAAAGATCACCTCTCAGATGTCTGTATGATACCAAATAGAGACAGGGACTTTGAGGCAATCAGTGTATGCTACTGTATTTGCTCCCAATATTCTTTTTGTAAGGAACCATTGTGGATGTTCCAGTTTCTGCATGTGTCTACTAGGGTACATACCAAAGGGGGCATTATTCTCTGTGATGGGCCTGATGAGGGCTGAGTACAGTGGTACAATAACAACTCTGGATCTAGATGCCATGCATGTACTTATAAGTTGAGCAACATTGAAGGATTTTCTTAAATCCTTAGACACATATTGGTCAAAGGACAAGTTATTGTCTACATGAGTTCCCAGATCCCTGACTAGTGAATCAGCTTTTAGTGGCATTTTATTGATAATTTAGTTACTCAGGGTAGCTGACTTCCCAAAAAGTACTATAATGCATTTCTTGGCATTGAGTTTTAAGCTATGATATTGGCACCAAACATTTGTCTGTGTTAGGACTTCCTGATGGTAGTTCTCATCTTGGGGAGATTCAATGACTGTTGCAATCATTTGCAAACTTGTTCAGCCAGAGAACTCTAACATTTACTTTGAGCACTGAGAAGTAGATACCAAGGAGGAGATGGCTCAGCACAAAGCTCTGTGGGACTCCACTGGTAACTAGCCTGTTTCTGCAGCTGGCCTCTCTAATCCTAACCTCTATGGTCCTATCAGTGAGCCATCTAGTTATCCAGCATGTTATACAGGGGTTTATACCTAGTTCCGTAAGTTTGTTAACAATGTCCAAGTGGAATATTTATCAAATGCTTTAGCCAGATCTAGGTAGACAGCACACTTAGTAACCATTTCAAAGGAGTCTACCAGGTTAAGTAACCATGAACCTTCTTTGACAGAGCCAAACAGAGATGGATCCAGTGCCTGGAGGTCTTCTATGTCCTTATTGATAATTTCCATTATAATTCCTTCCATGGCTTTGCTAACAATTCTGGTCAGACTGATAGGTCCGTAGTTTCCAGGATCTGTTGAAAGTCCTCCCTTTTGATGGGGGATGACTATTGCAGTCCTCCATTCTCTTGGCAGAAAGCCTGTTTTAAGATTATAGTTAAATAGTGACTCCAAGAGTCCTGTTAAGTAATTTTTTAGACTGTTCATGAGGCATCCTGTGATGTTATCAGGTCCTACTGAGTCTGTGTTCTTGGCCTTAGCAAATACAGACAGGGCATGCTTCCTAGCTATACTTGGAGGGGTTATGTTTGAGAGTATTTCTTGAGGGATGATTGGGGGTGAGAGGGTGAAGTAAAGCTAGAACTGAATTTATCTACTAGCAGGTTCGCTCTACCTACAGTATTGGTGAATATGGCACCATTAACCACCAGTTCAGCGCATTAATGTGTGCTGCCTGATGCCCGTGCCCTGGCCCAGCAATCAAGGAGCCTTAATCCTCACCACTAATACCAGTTAGGAGGAAAGGATAACACCAGTTATGAGGAAAGGATAACAAATACACACAGTAAAGTACAATTTCCATTATGAGCACACAGAGATCACAGTCAGTCTAGGGCTGGTTGCTCCCTAGCTCTCCAGGTCCCCAATAAGACTCCCCACTGACAAAGCTATAGGGTCCAGATCTCAGCCTAGTGGGCAAGCTAAAACCACCGGCACCCTCTTTGTCCAACCAGTGCTTCATGTCCCTGCCCAAGTAGCTCACACACACACACACACACACACACACACACACACACACACACACACACACACACACACACACACACACACACACACACACACACAAACACTTTAAGAATAGTTTATACAACCACACAGACACTCCTCGGGAAGGCTGGCACAGGCTCTCCAGCTGTGCCCCTTTTTCTCAGACTACACGGTAGTACCAACTGCCACCACCTACTAGTATTTATCAGCTACTCAAAGGCCCTTAAAAAGGTTGTCCAATTATTACTGTGCAATATTATTATCCAATTGGTAGTATAGCCTAGGGCTAAAGCTGTTGGAGTGGCTTTGTACAATTTTACCAAAGGCATGCAAGTACTCTAAAGAGCTTACTTATCTGTACAAAAACAGCCACAATTGAAAGGGTTTAAAATATTTAATAACAAATAGAACACAAGACAATACTTTTAATACACAGTGCTAGTCAAGAGTTCAGAGATCACAGAGAAATACTTAAAATAGTTCAGTAGTACAGTTCTGACATCACAGAAAAACACTTAGTCTAATCTTTCTAGTTTCTAGCTATTTCTAAGAGAAAACACAAGTCTAAGATAAACTTACATATAGAGCAAGACAGTGCTGATGAGTTGGATGGTCAAGACAAAAATGCTTAATGCTCTCTGATTCTCTCTGTTTTTAAAATCACATTCCTAGTTCACATTACATCATTCTTCACACTTTCCAGAGTTCCCAGGCTAATGGAAACTACATTTACATTCTTAACATCTCCTTTTGTTATCTTGCAGTTGGTCAGGAAGCAGAGCAATAAAAATACATCTGCATGTTTAAATCTAACAATTTTACTCTTGGTTAAAACAATAGAAATAATGTCTTCATTTAGACATTTCAGCACCATGTTTAGATCAAAGGGTCACAACATGCTTTACTTGGTCAGCTTTCTGCCAGCAGAGTGCACTGTTGTTACATTTTTTTCCAGTTCCACATGTAACACTATTTTTACCATTTAAGACAACAAGCCTGTGGTTTACATTAGTATTTACAGATGACATGATTATCCCCAAAATTCTATCTGGCTAGGCTGGCAGCTTGCATCTATCTTCACCCAATCTTCACATATCCCCCCCCCCCCAGAAAACTCAAGCTAGTTTTTCAAGTGACCCTTGAGAAACGCTGCTTGAGGGAGTTAGGTCTATCTGAGTATACCTTACCCCATTCCCTGTCTTGAGAGCCCATTTGCATTGGCATTGCTAATCCCACTGTGGTGCTGCATGGACATATATGCTTGCAACCCCAGGCTCCATCTTAGCAACTTGGCATTTTGCTGGCCTGCTCTGTTTAACCATGTTAGGGGGTTGTGATCTGTCATAACAGTGAATTTCCTTCCATATAGATAAGGCTGAAGTTTCTGCAGTGCTCACACTATGGCTAGACATTCCTTTTCTACAGCTACATAGCATTCCTCCCTGGGTTGGATCCTATGACTGAGATAAACTACTGGGTGCTCTTCCCTCTCTGAAGAAATCTGGCTAAGTACAGCCCTCACCCCATGGTTCGAAGCATCCACCTGCACAACAAATGTCCTGCTGTAATCTGGACTGGCTAACACAGGGGGTCTTCCCAAAGCTTCTTTAAGCTTCTGGAATGCATGCTCACATGCTGGGGTCCACACTACCTTATCTGGCCTGTTCTTCCTTGTCAGGTCTGTGAAGGGAGCAACTATGGTACTGTAACTGGGGACGAACTTTCTGTAGTACCCTGCTGCCCCTAAAAATGCCCTCACCTGCTTTTTAATAACAGGTGCAGGCCATGCCTGAATGGCTTCCACTTTGGCAGGTTCTGGCCTTATCTTACCACTCCCCACTCTATGTCCTAGGTAGGAGACCTCTTCCATACCCACCTTTCATTTGCTCGGCTTAATGGTCAACTCTGCCCTCTGTAGTCTGCCCAGCAACTCCCTGACATGATGAAGGTGCTCTTGCCAAGAATGGCTGTAGATGGCAATATCATCTAAGAAGCAAAATGTGATCAAAACCAACAAAGAACACTTCACGACCCAAGGATGAAACACCAACCAGAGCAGTAAATAAATCCTTTATTGGAAAGCCACCACACTTAAAAACAAGCGCTTTCACTCGGTGCAATACCGAGCTTTTTCAAGTTCAATGAAAATGCAAAATATTCAAGTGTTATATACCAAACCTAGGTCACATAATATGCATAATTAATTAATTAAGTCATTAATTCATTAAGATGTTAAAGGGATATTCATGAGTTAAACACCAAAGCATGAAATTAGAATACTGATTCCCTTATAACATAAAGAATAAAATGCAATAAATGTGAAGCCTAAAAACCATTGAATAAATACATAAATATGTGTGAATCATAACTTGTAAAACACTACATAATTACTTTTCACCAAATTTAATTGTGGTTGAACTACATTTGTTAATTGATGTAGTGTTTTACAAGTTATGATTCACACATATTTATGTATTTATTCAATGGTTTTTAGGCTTCACATTTATTGCATTTTATTCTTTATGTTATAAGGGAATCAGTATTCTAATTTCATGCTTTGGTGTTTAACTCATGAATATCCCTTTAACATCTTAATGAATTAATGACTTAATTAATTAATTATGCATATTATGTGACCTAGGTTTGATATATAACACTTGAATATTTTGCATTTTCATTGAACTTGAAAAAGCTCGGTATTGCACCAAGCGAAAGCGCTTGTTTTTAAGTGTGGTGGCTTTCCAATAAAGGATTTATTTACTGCTCCGGTTGGCGTTTCGTCCTTGGGTCGTGAAGTGTTCTTTTTTGGCAATATCATCTAGGTAAGCAAGGGCAAACCCTCCTGCTCCTGCTAGGATATGATCTACCAGCCTCTGGAAAGTTGCTGGGGCATTCTTCATCTCAAAAGGGCATCTTTGTGAACTCATACAAGCCAAAAGGAGTCACAAAGGCTGACTTCTCTCTAGCACTGGGAGTCAAAGGCACCTGCCAGTAGCCCTTGGTAAGATCAATGGTTGTAAGATACTTATCCCCACCCAGCTGCTCTAGGGCTTCATCTGCCTAGGCATGGGGTAAGCATCCGACTCTGTGTGACTATTTAATTTCCTGTTGTCCACACAGAACCTGGTGCTGCCATCCTTCTTTGGCACCAGCAGCACTGGGGAGGCCCAAGGACTGTTGAACTCTTGAATTACCCCTAGTTCCAACATCTCTTGTACCTCCTCCCTCAGAGTCTGTTTGATTCTCTCAGGCGCTCTATAAGTTGCCTGCCTAATAGGCCTTTTGGGTCCTGTATCCACCTGGTGCTGCCCCAGGTGGGTGCACCCTAGTTTCCCAGTAAACATGTCCCCAAATTCCTGCAACACTGCTCGGATTTCTCAAACTTGGGTAGGAGATAGCTGCTGGGACATTGCTACCCCTTCCACTGAGGTGACAGCCCGAGCCTCACTGAGGAGATCAGTTCCCAGATCTCCCTGAGACTCCTCCTGCAATCCACTGCAAGTGCTCAGCACAAGGGTCTCCCTATCATGGTAAGGTTTCATCATGTTAACATGGTACAATTTGTGTCCCTGCCTTCTGCTAGCAGTTCCACCATGTAGTTAACTTCACTTACCTTTCTTACCACCTTGTAGGGTCCCTCCCAAGCTGCTTGCAGCTTGTTGTGTCTGACAAACATAAGAACCATTACCTGCTGTCCCACAGCATAATCTCTAGCTCGAGCATTCCTGTCATACCACAGCTTTTTCTGTTTCTGGGCTTCTGCCAGGTTCTCCTGGGCCAAGCCCATGAGTTCCCTGAGCCTTGTCTTGACATTTAGGACGTATGCCACAACAGACTCCTTGTGAGACACACACTCATCTTACCACTCATCTTGAATTAAATCTAGAGGTCCCCTCACCCTATGCCCATACAGCAACTCAAAATGTGAAAACCCTGTGGATTCCTGGGGAACCGCTCTGTAAGCAACAACAGATGGGACAAATATTTGTCACACTCCCTCTTAAACTGATCTGCAAGTGCCCGTAGCATGGACTTGATTGTAGAGTTTAACCTCTCAACAAGACCATTAGTCTGGGGATGGTAGGGCATGGTCTTCATGTACTTCACCCCACAGGACTTCCACAGAAAAGCCAGCAGGTCTGACATGAAATTGGCACCTCTGTCAGTCAGTATTTCTTTTGGGAAACCTACCCTGCTGAAAATCTTTAACAAAGCATTTCCACCTTCTCTGCCTCAATGGCGTCCAAAGCCACTGCCTCAGGGTATCGTGTAGCATAATCCACTACCACTATCCACTCTCCTCCAAAAAAAAAAGGAAGCCAATTTCGAGGTCCCCGGCCATAAACAAACTTTACAGCAAAAAGGAAGAAACTGTTGCAGAAAAGAAGAAAATCCCAGGATGTAAAAAACTCCCTTACCAGCCTCAGTAAGAAGCTGAGATCCCTCATAAAATCCTCCAAAGCTAGTAATGAAAATAAAATTGCCAAAGATTCCAAAGACAACCACAAGGCATTCTATAACTATGTCAAGAATCTAAATGACAATGCTCAGATCTGCTCTGAGCTACAACAGAATGGCATTAAATATACTGATCCCAAGGATATTGCCAATATCCTGGCAGATCAATTCAGTGCCAACTTCACCCCCTCTCACCCCCTAAATGGTCCATCTCAATACCAGAAGATTGCCAGATTCCAGCAATAATGGCCACACATGTAAAAAATGCACTCTCCAAAGCTAAGAATACAGCACCCATGGGACCAGATGACATCCCGGGCTGTGCACTACATGAACTACAAAATGAACTGGCACCTCACCTAAGTGTCATGTTTAATCATAGCCTCACCTCAGGCTTCATGCCCACTGAGTGGCGCACAGCTACAGTTATCACACTCCACAGGGGGGATCCACCTTGGATCCCGGGAACTACTGACCCATCAGTCTGACGAGCCTGATCTGCAAGGCCATGGAATGTATTATCATGGAACTTATAAACAAAGACATTGGCAACCTTCAAACACTGGACCCCACCCAGTTTGGGTTCATGAAGGGCTGATCTTGTCTCCTGAACCTGACTGACTTCTTCGAATCAGTCTCCCGAGCCGTGGACGAGGGTAAGGCAGTCCACACAGCCTATCTGGAGCTCACCAAGGCCTTTGACACCATCCCCCACTCTGGAATCATAGATAGACTTGCTAAGCAGGGCATTAATCTCTACATCACTCAATGGGTTATCAACTGGCTTACTGACAGAACCCACACTGTAAAAGTAGCTTACTTCAAATCCAGCTCCAGACAAGTGACAAGTGGAGTACCTCAGGGTTCAGTCCTGGGACTTCTCTGAAGTACAGGTCAACACTAAGGGACTCTGGCTAACAAACTTTGCAGATGACTACAAACTAGGAGCCATTATTGAATCCCCAAATGTATTTATTTTTATTTATTTGCACTGTGTTTACCAGGGTGGTCCATTGGGCCACGAGGATCCCATTTTCAATGGAATCCTGGGGAGAAAAGTTCCATAGATACAACTAGTTAATAATAACAGTATTACAAAATGCAATTGCATAATTCTAAGTTACACAGAGCTACTAAGAAAAGAAATAACTGTAAATTTACAAGATAACAATACAGAGGTTAAAGAGAATTTAGAAAATAAAATATCAGGGTAGATAAAACATCACAGTTTTAACAATAATCAGGTTTGCTCCATTTGATAAAAGTAGTGCACAAGACCCCATATAAATGAATTAAGGAGGAATAAAGAGTGACAGTTGCTAAGGAGGTGTTAGCAGAAGTGTTTGGAATAGGAAGGAATTATAGATAGGGATATTATGTAGGATGAGAGCAAGAGCATTCCCACAGTGATGTTAGATGAGAATGGAGAAGAGATTTAAAGATAGTGAGATTGTTAGTGGTATGGATGAGAGGTGGGAGGGAGTCGCGTCCACTGGTGTGCGATGCAGAAGGAAAGAAGATGTTTGCCAGGTGGGTGGGAGGGTTTATGCAGTTCTATTAGATTTTGTTGGTTGGATCGTAGGCATCTGCTAGAAAGATGCATTTTAAAGGTTGAGGTGAGGGAAGGGTAGAGAGAAGGGCTAAATATAAGTTTATGTGCTTGGATGAGTTGCATATAGGTAAGATAATTGGGGAGTTCAAGCCAATTCAATTGGTGAAGGGAGGTACAGTGATGGGTGTTGGATCTGTGGCCAGTTACAAAATTTGAGATCTTATAGTAACAGGAGGAGAGTTTAGATTTGAGGGAGGATTGCAGATTGGTAAGGATAGAGGATCCATACAGTAGGGATGGGATTAGGTAAGTGTTAGCAAGAGTGAGCCTGGTAGGGGGAGAGATGAATTGGTAATGATGATAAAGCATGCCTAGTTTTTTATGTGTTTTTTTGATATTTGCCTGAAAATGGTTATCAAACTTTAGTTGGTTGTCAATTAGGATATCTAAGAGTTTGGCAGTGGAGACAGTTTCAAGAGAAGTGTTATTTTTGCTGGTAATAAGGAAAGAGTGTTTATCTAGGGTAACGCTTTTGGAGGGGGAAAATAACATTAGCTTAGTCTTATTAGCATTTAGTGATAGATGTCTCTGAAGCATCCATTGCTCTGTAGCAGAGAATGCTTCTTGGGTAAGTTTCATTAGTGTAGAAGTGGAGGAAGAAGAGCAGATTATTGTTGAATCGTCTGCATATTGGATAAGGTCAGAGTTAGGGATTGCCTGGTGAAAGTCATTGATGAAGATGTTAAATAGAAGGGTTCCTAGAATTGAGCCAGTGGGTGTGAATTGGAAAGGGGAAATAGTTTTTTCCACTTAACTGCTTGTTGCCTATTTGATAAGTAACTGGTGAACCAGTTACTAGAGGATTGGGATACGTTTAGTTTAGAGAGCTTAGTAAGAAGACGGTTATGAGAAATGGTATTGAAAGCCTTAGAGAGGTCTAGGAGGAGGGTGGAAACAATGAGACCAGAGCCACGGGCCTTGTTTACAGCTTCAAGAAGGAGAGGAGAGCTGTGGTGGTACTATGGCCAGGACGGAATCCATGTTGAGTGAAAGTAAGAAAGTTATTATTGATGAGATAGGGTAGGAGTTTTAGGTGGAAACATTTTTTGAGAATTTCAGAGATGGGGGATAGGATAGCGATGGGACGGAAGTTGGAGATGTCATTATTATTGGCGCCCTTGTGGAGGGGAATAATATAGGCCTTTTTTTCAGTTCTGGGGAACATGGCATTCAGAAATAGATTGATTTATTAGGATGCTGATAGGGTAGGCTATGGCTTCTGCAGCTATCCTTAGGAAGTAGGAGGGTATTTCATCAGGAGTATTAGAGCATGGTTTTAATTTCTGAAGTAGTTTTTTTATAGTAGAGTTGGGAATAGGGTTTGTGGTGAAGTGAGGAGGTTGGGGGGGTATTGGAGTTATGAGAAAAGGGGTTCTGAGGAGGTTGTTGGGGGGCTGGTAGTTTCTTGGTAAAGGATGATGTTAATTTAGAGATGGAGTCAATAAAGAACAAGTTAAATTGGGAGTTAAAATGATGTGGATACTCTACAAAAGGGCCTTACAGAAACAGATGCTTGGTGCCAGAGCCATGGGCTCAAGCTCTATGCCAAGAAATGTATAGTTATCCCCTTTGGGAAAAAACATGTACCCATGAATTACCACATAGGTGGCAGTACAAGAAACACTGAAAGTATGATAAGAGACTTAGGCACACAGGTGGACAGTGGTCTCACCTTCGATAACCACATTGCCACAACAGTCAGGAAATCCTTCTATGTGGCACACCTCATCACTAAGGGCTTTTCATCCAGAAAAATGGAGGTCATTGTCCCACTGTACTCATCCCTCATTAGACCCATTATAGAACACAACGCCCCGTTTGGTATGTACCTCTCAAGACATCTGCAACAACTGGAAAGGCCGCAGAAATACCTCACTAAAAGAATCACAGGCCTAAAGCAGATGTCCTATGCTGACCGCCTTAAAAAACTCCAGCTATACTCTGTTGTATATCGTCTACTCAGAGGCGATCTCTGCTTAACATACAAGGCCATGTCAAACCCAGGGCTGTTGGACATGATACACTTAAAGAAATCCCAATTCCTCAGACCCACACGCTCCAGGGATCTAAACCTTGTCATCACAATAAACAAAACATGCTGGAGGGATAGGTTCCTGACCCAGAGACTCCCCAGACTCTGGAATAGACTGCCCATACATGTCAAGCAGAGCACCTCTTTGGCCCTCTTCAAAAGAAACCTTACGACTGGATGGGAGAAAGGAAATTCACCCCGGGGATCATGTCAGTCGCCCTGCTAGACAAGGGTTCAGGGAAATAAATAGTGTGTGAAGAAATATCCAGGGAATTGTTATGGCTAGGCTTGTATAGGCCCTAGGGCTGATAGCCTATTACCAACCTATGAACCTATGAATCTATGAACTAGAATATACTTTTTCCCTGTGGAACTTGGAGTACTCAGAGAACCCACAATATCCATAGCTACCCTCTGAAATGGCTCCTCAATCACAGGTAAAGCCATCAAAGGAACTCTTACCTTGTATCCTACCTTGTCTACCTTTTGGCACTGCTCACAGTTCCCGCAGTACCCTGTTACATCTCTGGAAATTCCAGGTCAATAGAATTTCTGCATAATACGCCTCTTTGTACATTTTAGGCCCATATGACCTGCAAAGTGAATATCATGGGCTATGGCTAGAAGCGCCAGATGGTAGGCTGTAGGCACTCACCTTCTAGCCCTCTCTCAGGGGTCTAGTCTCTGTAGAGTAACCCTTTGTACCAGTATACATATTCCCCCTTTCCTTGAGAATCAGGTGCCACCCTAGCTTCCTGCCTCAGGCCTTGCAATGTAGGGTCTGAGAGCTGAGCCTGTCTCAACTCTCTCCTTGTAACCCTTCCCAGCTCCCCTTCCACAGGAAGTCAGGCATCCTCTGACAGTGGTGCCTCGCTATCAGCCTGGGTACTACTACTCACCTCTAGCTTTGCAGTCACTCTGTCCAAGGGACCATCAGTACCCCCAAGCAGCTGTGGCTCACCTTCAGTCTCACTGCTACAGGGTAGCTCCCTCCCTGAAGTAACCACCTCTCCAGTCCTGGCTGCAAGTATGCAGTCTGTCTGGGTCTCCCCCAGGCTACCAGACTTACCTGCTTGTCTCCAAGCTTGACTGCATGTAACTGCAGAAGCACAGGGTACTGCACTATCAAAATCATTCCCTATCAGGACATCTGCAGGTATATCCTCAAACACACCTACTTGCTGGCTTCCTTTTCCACCCTCCCAGTCAAGGTGAACCCTAGCCAAAGGTATTTGAAATGGGATCCCTCCTAAAGCCCTGACTGGCGTAGACTGCCCAGGCAAGTAGTGCTCCACTGTAACCATTGCATGCTTTACAATGGTTATATCAGAGGCTGTGTCTCTCTTGGCAATGGCCTCTTTGCCATTCACTACAATAGGATATAACCTCTGGTGGTAGTTTGCTACCCTTGTTGTCCCAAGACAACCTACTATTGGCAATTTATCTTTCCCACCTACTGGCTCCCTCACCTTTTGTTCCCCACCTTGCCTCCATGGACACCTGTATGCCACATGCCCCACTGGTTGCATTTAAAACATTTAGCCCTAGCTCCTGGATGTGTACTGTGACTAGTAGCTTCCCCTACTACTGACAGAATCTGTTGGGGTAGTCTGTGCTGCCCATCATGGGTTCCTTTAGACCCATGAGCAGTACTGGGGGTCCTTTTCCTGTGCAGGGGCTGCCCTGCTTGCAAGGTATAGGTCTCCCTTCTTCCCCAACTCATCTGAAGTAGGACATTGTCTATCAGCTAACCAGATCCTCATGTCCTCAGGCAAAGTGCTAAGGGCTTGCTCCCTCACCAAAAGGTCTGTCAGCTCTTCAAAAGTGGTGACCTGACATCCACTCACCCAACTATGAAAATAAGTGCTCAGTTCAGCAACATATTCTCACACACTTTCATCTGCCCTGCGTCTATGCTCACAAAACTTTTTCCTATATGTTTCAGGTGTTAGCTTAAACAATTCTAACAAGTGATTTTTAACAGCAGTATGAAGGTCTCTCCAAACACCATTATATTGGGTGACTTCAACTACCCAAACATAGATTGGGAGCATTACTCTAGCTCCAACACCCTAGCCCAAAGGTTCCTAGAATTTATAAACTCAAATGCTATGGAACAACTTGTTACCACTCCCACAAGAGGGGAAAACATACTGGACCTGATCATCACCAACATGGGGACTCTATGCTCCAGACCAGAAGTGTATCCCTCACTGGTAAGATCAGACCATAAACTAATCTCACTGGATATTCACATCCCGACCCCACCCCCTGCCCAGAAAACCACAGTGAAAAACTTCTCTAAAGCAAATTTCACACTCCTCAAAACCGAGGTGGAATCCTTCAAAGCCCCCGGGCCTGTGGAAAATAGGCCCAGACCGCAGAATCCTTTATAAACGCATTCTATGAACACCTTCAGGAATGCATGGATAATGCGATCCCAAATAAAACCAAGACCTAATCCTCCAAAGGCAGACGTCCTGTCTGGTGGACCCCAGCCATAAACAAACTATACAATAGAAGGAGGAAGCTACTAAATGATAGAGCAAAATCCCAAAAAGGGAAGGCATCACTGATCAGTATTAGCAAAAAACTACGGGCACTCATAAAATTGTCTAAGGCCAGCTTCGAGAGAAAAATTTCACAGGACACTAACGATAATCACAAGGCTTTCTTTAGTTATGTTAGGAACCTGGGTGGTAATTCCCAGATATGCTCAGAATTAGTCCAAAATGACAAAAAATACACTGAACCCACAGACGTTGCCAACATCCTAGCTGACAGGTTCAGCGCAAACTTCTCCCCCCACTCCCCACCAAAAGGTCAAATATCTATCCCAGCAGAGTGCTGCCCCCCTGACATCTCAGATGCTCAGGTAAGAGCCGCCCTCTCCAAAGCAAAAAACACAGCATCAATGGGACCAGACGGTGTCCCGGGCTGTGTCCTACATGAACTCCAAGAAGAGCTAAACCCAAACATAAAACTACTGTTCAATCTCAGCCTTACTACAGGATATGTGCCCAAAGAGTGGCGTACAGCAACAGTGGTCCCTCAACATAAAGGTGGTGCCTCAACGGATCCTGGAAACTATCGCCCCATAAGCCTGACTAGCTTGGTCTGTAAAGCTATGGAAAGGATCATCATGAACCTCATAAATAAAGATATTGGGGACCTACAGACACTGGATCCTACCCATTTCGGCTTTGTTAAGGGCAGATCCTGCCTCTTAAACCTGGTTGATTTCTTTGAAACAGTCACCAAGGCCATTGACGAGGGGAAGGTGGTCCACACAGCCTACCTGGACCTCATAAAAGCCTTCGATACAATACCCCACTCGGGCATTATAGATAAGCTCACCAGCTTAAATATAAACTCCTATGTCACTAGATGGATTGCAAACTGGCTCAAGGACAGAACCCACATGGTTAGAATTGCTGGAGCCATGTCAGACTCCAAACCAGTTACAAGTGGTGTCCCACAAGGCTCAGTCCTGGGACCTCTCTTGTTCGGTATATATTTCTCGGAGGTACAGGCCAACACGGAAGGACTGTGGCTGACCAAGTTCGCAGATGACTGCAAACTGGGCGCCATAATCGACTCTCCAGCCGACACAAGCATCCTCCAAAAGGGCCTCATAGAAACAGACAACTAGTGCCAGAGCCATGGCCTCAAGCTAAATGCCAAAAAGTGTATAGTCATCCCCATTGGCAAAAACAAAGTGCCCACAAATTACCACATAGGTGGTAATCCATTAAGTACAGAAGAAGTAATTAGGGACCTGGGGACCCAAGTTGATAGCAATCTCTCATTTGACAACCACGTGGCCAAAGTGGTTAGAAAAACATTTTATATAGCCCACCTAATCATGAAGGGATTCACATTTAGATCAGGGGAGGTCATCGTGCCTCTTTACTCATCCCTCATCAGGCCCATAATTGAGTACAATGCCCCATTTTGGGATGTACCTTACCAGACACCTGCAGCAACTGGAAAGACCCCAAAAGTACCTCACCAAGAGGATCAAAGGGCTCAAACAGATGCCATATGCTGCCCGGTTAAAGAAACTCCAGCTCTACTCAGTGGCATACCGCCTGTTCAGAGGCGATCTGTGCTTGACGTATAAAGCCATGTCCAACCCGGAATTAATGGACATGCTGCACCTCAAAAAAATCCAAATCCCATCGAGCTATGTGCTCGAGAGACTTGAACCTCAGCACTGAAATCAATAGGACATGCTGGAGGGACAGATTCATAACCCAGAGGCTCCCTTCACTCTGGAATAAAATCCCAGTCCAGGTTAGGCAGAGTCCCTCATTGACTCTCTTCAAGAGGAATCTTGATGAGTGGATGGGAGATCATAGGTTTACCCCGGGTATCACTTCTGTGTCACTGTTAGTCAAAGGCACAGTACACTAACCTCGAAAAAGGGCATAGCAAAATAAATTTAAAATGGGTGGCGAAAGCCAAACACATTCTGGCTAGGCTTATAAATGCCCTAGGGCAGATAGCCTAGTATGAACCTATGAACCTATAATCTAAACATGCAACATCAGACATTTTTGCCAAAATGGTTACAGCTTTACCATGGAGTAAGGGGGTTACGAACCGTACACAGAGCCTTTGGTCAACACTATACTGTTTGCATACCTTCTCAAACATATGAATGTAACTATCAACATTATCCCCCTCTTTAAAATGAGAAAGAAATTTACTGACCTTTTATGCTTCTGGGGTCCAGTTACTCCCTTCCGATTACCTCCATGACCCTGGCGAACAGTCAGCATTTCCCTCTCATGCCTCCTCTGCTGCTCCTTTTCCTCAGCTTCTATCTCCAAACACCTGGCTTCCAACTCAAGTCTCTTTAGCTCATAGGTTCATAGGTAGGTACTAGGCTATCTGCCCAAAGGCATTTATAAGCCTAGCCAGAATGTGTTGTCTTTTGCCGGCCCCTTAGGTTAGTTCCCTGTGCCTCTGTCCATCAGAGCTACTGAAGTAATCTCCAGGGTAAACTATCTGTTTCCCATCCACTCATCAAGGTTTCTCTTGAAGAGTGTTAATGAGGAGCTCTGCCTAATGTGGATTGGAATTTTGTTCCAAAGCATGGGAAGTCTCTGGGACAGGAATCTATCCCTCCAGCATGTGCTATTTATTGTTGTGGTGAGGTTTAGATCCCTAGAGCATGTGGCTCAAGGGGGTATGGTTTTCTTTAGGTGGAGCATGTCCGTCACTTCTGGGTTGGGCATGACCTTGTATGTCAGGCAGCGATCATCTCTGAGAAGGTGGTATGCAACCGAGTACAGCTGGAGTTTCTTCAATCAAGCTGCATTGGGCATCTGTTTGAAGCCAATGATCCTCTTGATGAGGTACTTCTGTGGTCTTTCCAGCTGTTGCAGGTGTCTTGTAAGGTACATCCCAAATAGGGCATTGTACTCTATGATGGGTCTGATGAGTGATGAGTAGAGGGGCACAATGACCTTTCTGATCTGGATGCGAACCCTTTTGTGATTAGGTGGGCCACATAGAAGTATTTTCTAACCACTTTGGCAATGTGATTATCAAAGGAAGGATTACTATCTACTTGGGTCCCCGGATCCCTTATTACATTTTCCGTATTTAGAGGACTACCACCTATGTGTTAGTTTGTGGGGACTTTGTTTTTTCCAAAGAGGATGACTATGCACTTTTTGGCATTTAGCTTGAAGCCATGATTTTGACACCAGGTATCCATCTCAGTGAGACCCTTTTGGAGGATGTCTGTTTTAGCTGGAGAGTTAATTATAGCCCATAGTTTGCAGTCGTCTGTGAACTTGGTCAGCCATAGTCCTCCTCCTCTTCTTGCCTGTACCTCTGAGAAGTATATGTCGAACAGGAGGGGTCCTAGCACTGAGCCCTGGGGAATGCCACTTGTAACCGATTTAGAGTCAAACCTAGCTCCTGCAACTCTCACCATGTGGGTTCTGTCCGTGAGCCAGTTGGCAACCCATCTTGTGACTTAGGGGTTTATGTTCAGGCTGGTGAGCTTTTCTATAATACCAGAATGGGGAATGGTGTTGAAGGCCTTTGCAAGGTCTAGGTAGGGTGTTTGTACCACCTTTCCCTCATCTATAGCCTTGGCAACTGTGTCAAAGAAGTCCACCAGGTTTAGGAGGCATGATCTGCCCTTAACAAAGCCAAACTGGGTAGGGTCCAGTGTTTGGAGGTCCCCATTGTCTCTGTTAATGAGTTCCATGATGATGCACTCCATAGCCTTGCAGACCAAGCTAGTTAGGCTTATAGGGTGATAGTTCCCAAGGTCTGTTGTGGCTCCACCTTTGTAGAACAGAATAACTGTTGCTGTGTGCCACTCTATGGGTACATAGCCTGTGGAGAGGCTGAGTTTGAACAGTGTGTTTAGGTGAGGGGTTAGTTCATCTTTGAGCTCATGTAGGATGCAGCCTGGGACACCGTCCAGTCCCATTGATGCTGTGTTTTTGGCTTTGGAGAGGGCTGTTTAAACCTGAATGTCTGTGATTTCAGGGGCTCTACATTCTTCTCATATAGTTATGGGCCCTATTGCGGGTGAGAGGGGGTGAAGATTGCACTGAACCTGTCTGCCAGGATGTTGGTGGTACCGGTTGGGTCAGTGTATTTTGTGCCATTCTGCACTAACTCTGAGCAGATCTGAGCATTGCCACTTAGATTCTTGACATAGCTAAAGAATGCTTTATGGTTATCTTTGGAGACCTTGACAATTTTTCTTTCTAAGCTTGCCTTGGATGATTTTTATGAGGGATTGTAGTTTCTTGCTGATACTGATCAAGGATGTCTTCCCTTCTTGGAATTTTACTCTTTTCTGTACTAGTTTCCTCCTTCTGTTGTATAGCTTATTTATGGCAGGGGTCCACCAGACTGGTTTCCTTTTGTTGAAAGAGTGAGTCTTGGTTTTGCTTGGGATAGCACGATCCATGAATTCTTGTAGGTGCCCATAGAATGCATTAGTAAAGGATTTTGCAGCTTGGACAACATTATTCTTTAGCATGGGAGCTTTGAAACTTTCCACCTTGGTCTTAAGTAATGTGAAGTTTGCTTTTGAAAGGTTTTTCACAGTGGTTTCCTTGTCTGGGGGGGGGGGGGTGGATATCCAAAGTGATTTGTTTATGGTTAGATCTAATATGCAACGGGTTCACCTCCAGATGGATTTTTAAGTCCTCTGCAGAAAGGTTGAGCTGTCCATTCTCTGAGGGTATTATATATCCACTGCCAGTCTGATTGTCCTCCTGGTTGGTGTTTTATGATGCAGCTATAACTAAGGCTCAATCAGGTCTGCCTTAATCAGGTATCCATGCACCAGTCCCTTAGCCTGGCACATCTCTGCTGTCTGGCTCCTTGTCAGCTTTCCATACTCCTCTGCTGACATGCTGCCTGCTCACCCTGACTAACTAAGCTAACAAAAGAAATAAAACAATTGTGATCTGAACTCTGAGTATTCACTGCATGGCTGATTTAGAGTACAAAACACCTTCAAAGCTCACTGTACACAAACTACAGGAAATCACTCTACCCACACCACTACAAGCCAATTAGTATTCGCCAACCAATTAATATATGGTGTGGATATCCTACCATTGCCAAACAATTAATATGTGACACCTGTGCCCTGGCCCAGCAATCAAGGAGCCTCAATCCTCACCACTAACACCAGTGAGAGGCATCTCATATAGGAGGAAAGGATAGCAAATACACACAGTAAAGTGCAATTTCCCTTAAGAGCACACAGAGATCTCAGTCAGTCTGGGGCTGGTCGCTCCCTTGCTCTCTAGGTCCCCAATAAGACTCCCCACTGGCAAAGCTATAGGGTCCAGATCTCAGCCTAGTGGGCAAGCTAAAACATCCAGCAACCTCTCTGTCCAACCAGTGCTTTGTGTCCCTGCCCAAGTAGCTTACACACACACGCACACACACACACTTTGAGAAGAGTATATACAACCACACAGAGACTCCTGGAGAAGGCTGGCACAGGTTCTCCAGCTGGGCCTCTTTTTCCCAGAATATATTGCAGTACCAGCTGCCACCACCCATTAGTATTTATCAGCTACTCAAAGGCCCTTAAAAGGGTGTCCAATTATTACTGTGCAATATTATTATCCAATTGGTAGTATAGCCCAGGACTAAAGCTATTGGAGTGGCTTTGTACAATTTTACCAAAGGCATGCAAGTACTCTAAAGAGCTTAAATTATCTTTACAAAAATAGCCACAGTTGAAAGGGTTTAAGAATATTTAATAGCAAATAGTCAGAACACAAGACAATAATTTTACTACACAGTGCTAGTCAAGAGTTTAGAGATCACAGAGAAATACTTAAAATAATTCAGTAGTACAGTTCTGACATCACAGAAAAACAGTCTAATCTTTCTAGTTTCTAGCTATTTACAAGAGAAAACACAATCTAAGATAAACTTACATATAGAGAAAGATAGTGCTGATGAGTGGGATGGTCAAGACAAAAATGCTTAATGCTTTCTGGTTCTCTCTGTTTTTAAAATCACATTCCTGGTTCATATTACATCATTCTTCACACTCCCCTGGGTTCCCAGGCTAACAGAAACTACATTTACATTCTTAACATCTCCTTTTGTTATCTTGCAGCTGGTCAGGAAGCAGAGCAATAAAAATACATTTGCATGTTTAAATCTAGCAATTTAACTCTAGGTTAAAACAATAGAAAGAATGTCTTCATTTAGACATTTCATTTCGGCACCGTGTTTAGATTAAAGGGTCACAACATGCTTTACTTGGTCAGCTTTCTGCCAGCAGAGTGCAATGTTGTTACATTTTTTTTCCAGTTCCACATGTAACACTATTTTTACCATTTAAGACAACAAGCCTGTGGTTTACATTAGTATTTACAGATGACAGGATTATCTCCAAAATTCTATCTGGCTAGGCTGGCAGCCTTCATCTATCTTCACACTGCCCTTGAGGTTTCTGACATAGCTGAAAAATACCTTATGGTTATTTTTCATATGGGAGAATATGTTAACTTCAAAGTTAACTTTGTTTAATGTAATAAGCCTTCTTAGGTGCCTATTTAGTTTGATGAGGGAGTTTTTATCTTTATGAGGATTACCCTTCCTGATTTTTGCCATATTTTTTTTCTATTTGTTATATATCCTGTTTAATTTGGATGCTACCAGGGTGATTTCTTTCTGGGACTACTTTTGGGCTTACCTCTGGTAGGTATAGCACCTGCTGTAGAAACATTGAAATGGTTGTATAGAGTTTCTGACAGCAATGTAGCATAGGCTGCTGCTTTCTTGGGGTTAAGGAGTACTGAATTTTAACAAACCATCACTTAATAAAAGGCAGTTTGCCTTGGAATAGTTCCTGACTGTTACTAATTTTACTTGGACAGACACTAGAAATGAAACATGGGAGGAAGGGTTTTTGGAAATCAGATTACCATAAGGGTGGAGGTCAGGGATGCAGTCTTACAAAACCACAAAATGAAAAGGGTAGGATGGTTGGAAAAAATCAAGGAAGAAGCAGGCTGGCTAGGTAGGGATATCAAATAAGACCAAATATTGGAACTCTTTCATACTCTTTAGCTTAATGTCTCAGTAGGGAGTGGAGCAGACACAAAGAACAGAAGAACAGACAGGTACTGGAATTCAGCTTCTGTGAGCTACAGGTCAATCGCCCCAGGCAGGTTAAAATTTCAGAAACTTTAGCTTAATGTCTCAGTGGGGGATGGGCAGACACAAATAACAGGCGAACAGAAAGGCACTGGAATGCAACTTTAAGCAGGTACATGATAAGCAGAATATAAAACTATAGGAGCAAAAGTGGAATATCAATAACTGTAAAAGCACTTTAGCAAAAGTCTTGGTGCAGAAAAAACAACACTGTCACTGCTATAATTCTACTATACTTTAAGACACCAGACTATGCAGAAATTTACCAGAAACACCATTTATGGAAAAAAAGCAGTAATTAATTAATTACAAATAAGGCTGAAATATGACAGCAGTTCACAGGTCTTACACAGCTGTGAATGAAACTACAAGAATATGGCCTGCAGGATTTAAAATGCTAACCGGTACCATTTACAGGTAATTATACTTGTCGAGATAGAAGTACAGTTTAATGTAGAAACATAATTTTCCCACAACTGCAAACTAAGCTACAAGACCAAGGTCCCAGAACAAACTAAAAAATACTATCAGATTTATTTGTATTCAAACGTGAATTAAAAATTAGAAAAGTTCAAAGAAGTATCACCACAGGTCACTGTAAGTGCAACTTAAAATATTTAAACAGAACTCAAATAAAAGCTTTTTTTCCTTCCATTTTGGTGAAAATCTTGCTACTCACAGTTCAGGGCATTCCATATCTCTCCAAGTCACAAAGCACATTGCCCATTCTTCCATACATTTGTCACACTCCAACTGAGTGCTTTCTGACACCTGTGTTATGACTTATTTTGTGGTATCAACAGCAGCCTCACAGCAAGAGGTTCTCCGGTTCGATTCTCGACTGGGGTGCCTTCTGTTTGGAGTCTGCATGTCCTCCCTGTGGTCACGTGGGTTTCCTCCAGGTGCTCCGGTTTCCTCCCACATCCCAAAGACATGCTGTAGGTGGATTGGACACTCCAAATTGGCCATAGGCATGAGTGCGTGCGTGTGTGTGCCTTCTGTGGAAGGTTGGGCGCCGGGCTGGCAACTTGACACTGTAAAACTCCACTGCCAATCATGAGCGGACAGGTGATCCACTGTGGCGACCCTTAACCGGGAAAAGCTGAAAGAAGAAGAAGAAGAAGAAGCAGCTAGTGCAAAGGTGTAGAGAATGTTGAGTTAGATAGGTAGGTTTTTGAATCCAGCAGTGTATACCTAGTATGAATGTGTAAGAAAATAGTAACAGATGGGACTGGCTTATTCAATAGTTGTATACAGTTCTATTTAGGGGTAACAATTATGCAGATGGAGGGTTTATAAACAAATATATTGTATCTAGGTCCAAAGAAAACATTGTTCCTCTGTATTCAGAATTCATCAGATCTATCATTGACTACAGTGCCCCTTTGTTATACCAGACACATCCATCAAGTGGAATATCCACAGAAGTTCCTCACTAAAAAATACAGGGCATAAGTAAAATGTCCTGTGCAGTCCATCTCAAAGCCCTAACCATGTATTATGTCTCCAACAGGCTATTGGAAGATCTATGCCTAGCATACAAGGCATTATTGGACCCTGCCCTGATGGACTTCCTGCATATTCTCAAAACAAACAGCACCAGAATTACCTGTTTTAACAACTTACCTTGCCTGTGATACTGTGGTATAAATAGTACCTGCTGGAGAGACAGGTATGTATCCCCAAGATTACCCCTTCACTGGAAAAGCATACACATCCATATGAAGCAGGAGTTCCTCCTAACCCAATCCAAGTGAAACTTGGACAATTTGAAATGGAACAGGATCCCCAGTTTGGCACCTATATCTCTAATGGCCACTGGCAGCCTGCAAATGTTTGTAAATGTTGCATCTCCCAAGCTCCTGCTTGCACTTATCAAGAGCACCAGAACTTGTCAGATATTTCAGATGTAAGGATAGGCTTTATAAGGCACTAGTAGTCCTTATCTTAGTACACACCTATGAATCTATGAACTTATAAGTGTTGTACTCCCTTTTAAAGTAGGTAACATGCTATCCAACACCCTGCTCAAATTGATCCTTCAACTGTGTGTTTTTGAACAACTATGTTATGAAATCTTCTGTGGCATCAGCAGTTAGCGCAAAGCTCTAAAAATGTTGAGTAAGGCAAGCAGATGCTAAAATCTAGCAGTGTCAACCACATATGAGTGTGTTCAAAAGCAACTGCTAACAGACAGGACTGGTTTACACAGGAGATGAGATGTGAACAATACAAATTAGTGCTAGCATTTACACAGGTACAGTGGATTTGATCCCTCAAGTGTTGTACTGCCTTTTAATAGAAACTACACACATTTCAATACCCTACTCAATTGTGTGCTTTCTGACAACTGTGATATGACATTATCTGTGGCATCAGCAGTTACTGCACAGGTCTAGGAATTTGACTTAAGGAGGCAAGTGTACAAATACTGTGTACAAAAGCAACTCATAACAGCTAGGCAGGACTGGATTACTCATTTGCACAGGTAAAGGGTTTTGATCCCTCCAATGTTGTACTCTTTTTTAAGGAAGGCCACATGCATTCCATGTTCAAATTGACCCTTCAACTGTGTGTTTTCTGGCAGTTATGTTATGAAATTTTCTGTGGCATCAACATTTAGTGCACAGCTCCAGAAATGTTAAGTAAGGTAAGCAGGTGTTTAAATTCAGCAATGTCTACCACATATGAATGTGTTCAAAGCAGCTGGTAACAGGCAGGATTGTCTTACATAAGAGATGGGATGTGAACAATACAAATTGGTGATAACATTTACATAGGTAGTAGGTTTCATCCCTCTCAAGTGTGCAGCATGCATTCCAACACCCTGCTCAAGGTATCCCTTCAACTATGTGCTTTCTGACAATGGTGATATGACTTAATCTATGGCATCAGCAGTTAGTGTACAAGTCTAGAAAATATGACTTAAGTAAGCAAGTGTACAAATCCAGCATTGTGTACAAAATCTTCTGGTAACAGGCAGGCAGGGCTGGATTAATCATTTACAGGTAAAGGGTTTTGATCTCTCCAGTATTGTACTCCTTTTAAGGGAGGCCACATGTATTCCAAATCTCTGCTCATGTTATCCTTTCAGCTGTAGGTTTTATGACAACTGTACTATGACTTTCTTTGGCATTAGCAGCTAGTGCACAGGTCTAGAAAATGTTGACCTACATAGACAGGTGCTCACATCCAGCAAAGTGCACCCTGTATGAGTGTATGAAAAATATAAAAACAATACATTGCTGACATGTAGGACTCGCTTACTCAACAGATATGATGTGAAATATTTTATTAATTTTTATGGATGTTGGAGGATCTTGAACCCCAAAATGTTGTGTTTCATTATTAATATGCCCAGTTTGACAATATATGTTTTGTATCTTACTTGCATGACAGAACAAAGCAGCAGCATTATTCAGCTGTGGAAAATGGTGCATCTTATTTGTTGTTGTCTGACAAAAACTGTTGAGAATTTGTTTTTGGCCATATAGATCTGCAGACCATTGCACAGTGGAGATTAGACTGGATTCATGGATTAAATCAATTGTGATACAGTTCTGTACAGATATTTATTATACCGGTTATCACATCTTCCATAGTTCATGTTAACCCTGATGTAATGTTTCAACTGTCCATATGATATGTTGAGGACTGTGGTCCACCTACTACTGTTGTCTGTTGCACAATGCACAATGCTTATTTCCTTTATCGGTTTTCAATCATGTTGTCACAAACCCTTCAAATGCGTAGTTTCTCATAACTGTTGTACAAATAGTGTTGCAGCATCATTAGGTAATACATGCATCATGTGATTTTTACTCAGGTAATGTTTTCAACTCCATCTACTATGTATTGTAGCAGTGTATGAAACAATTGTAGCTAGATAATAATGAATTACTGCTCAGATGTGATAAATTCTACCTAATATGAATGACCCTTTCAGAGACTGTTGTTCTCACTTTTAACTTTGGCCATATTTATTCATACACATACTGCTGATGACCTTCCTCCATATGAGAGATTTCTGATGATAATAGCAGAACTTCTTATGTGGCATAATTAGGTACTACACTACTCACAGAAACTTAAGCTGGCAAAGTTCAAATCTATTTCTATCTCACCTGTAGAATAATGGTCACTGTCATTATCATATGATAATAATAATGTCATGTAACCATAAAACTGTGGGAGTGGCCATGTGCATCTTACAGATTTAATGTCTCAATGTCATCATGCACTGATTCACATATTGTTTGTTGGTTTTCAGTACCCTCCTGTGTTAGACATTTGTTAACTTGGGTGTTTTACCTTCTATTGCATTAATTCTAACTGTATAACTAATTGCATATTCACACCTTTTCTGAGCAGCTGCTGTTTGTTTAATAGTAGTGCCCATGATTTTCCATTATCAATGTTAAGGGTAATTATTTTGGAAGCAGGTAAGTGATTTTTATTTTCCCTGATATCAAATGTTCTATTCCTGAAATATATTTGGCATCTACCTCCCTCTTCAGTACTCTGTTAACTTGCCTTGCTCATATCCTCGTGAATGTATCCTTGCACAAAGTCAGGGATTCAATGCCAAATATTTTCATTTTTATTGTCTAATATCAAATTATCTGTTCACCTGACATATATTTGGCTATCATGTCTGTCCTGGGTACTCTTTACCCCACTAAAATAGTATTACTTAAATTAGGTATGGGTTCAAACATGGTTATGTGCATTTTGTTACCTTCACTACCCTAACAATATGTAATTATATGCATTTGTGCTCCCTGTGCTTCAGCAACATGCCCTACACTACAGTAGTCTGAAACCTGTCAATGACATCAGCAGAGCTTAATTGTCATCCCTAATATTTTGTCTCTTCACAGTGTTAGCTTTCTTGTCTTGTGTACCATAAGTCATTTATCTGAAGTTTTGTGCCACCATTGTGATACCATTTGGGAGATATGCCTTAATAATGGCTATGTATGTGATCCCAGTATAACTGCAAGGATGTACGCTGGGTTTTGGGCACTTGTATCATTACTGCTTCACTGATAACCCTTGTAGCAGTGTATGCATGTATGGTAAATATATCATGTGAGAGTTCTGTGTTTGCTTCCCTTGAGGTGTGTTACTTGCTCTGTTTTATTGTAATTAAATGACACTGATTATGTTCTTGTGACCCCTGCACTATTCTGTGTGTGTCAACACTACAACTTGGATGTACTGTTGTGTGGACAGCAGTGATGCACTGATCCACTTTGAGAAAAAACATCTTTCATTTCTACTCACCTTTATGATATATTAATTGTGCATGTCTCATACTCCATTGTTGTTAAGCGTGTGCATCTTGCACCACAATATGGGTTTAAAACATATTCTACAACTCCCATGTACATAATTCTTCCATTGTGGGTTTCATAGTTTGCTGACTTTATGCATCATGAAAAGTTATATGCTGTTCTCCCTGATACTACTACTTTCTGGCATAGCCTTGCAGATTGCAGTCATTAACGACATGCTTTTTCCTGCATCTGACTTCATAATCTTCAGAACATGCACACTGCTGTCACAGGTGTTATTCTATCCACTTTTACAATGTACGGAAACACTATTTACAAGTTATCACTAAGTCTGTACCTTTGCTCCCACATTATTTGCATGTATGTCCAGTATTCTTGCATTGCGAGGTTGAGAGATGTGCTTGTGTATAATTCGAAATGTCTAAAATGACCCCATTTCCTACTACAGTTTTTCACGTTGAACATTTAATGACTGTTTTTAATTTGAATCACATTGCCAGTAATATTCAACATCTCGATTATTTTATTCAATGAACTGCATACCAACACTCTTCATTAGTTCTTTGTTGCTAGGCTTTACCTTGCTCACATGTTCTTGATTTATTTAGCTGACACTGCTGAGTGTGCACTCACTCTCTTCTGATCCTCTAGTTTGTCATGCACACTCTTTTGTTTACCACTTGCTTAAAATAACATGGCCATAAGCTTGTAATGTGGGCTTATGATGAGGCTTTTTCATGCTATTTGCCTTGCTTTCTTGTATATTTGATTAGCAAAGCTGCTCACCATGCAAACACAATCGATGGTGTTAAAATGTGTGCAGTGTTTACATGATATTAATGAATCCCTGTGTATGTAAATACATAAAATAATGCAATAAACACAGTAAGATAAAAGTAAGAACGTTTGCATTGTCAGTAAACATTTGGTATTTGCATCTTTAAATAATACTTAATCACTTTTGTGCTATGGTCAGTAGTTTTGTTTTTTGTTTTTTTTTTTTTGCTATTTTTTTAATAGTATTTTTTCTTTTGGTTGCTGTTATTTAGGTTAATGTTATGTTTAGGTACCAGGTAAAGACTTTATTTTCATTGTTAAGGTAGACGATGAGAGTTTGTGTAGAATGATAATTTCAGCTTGTTTTAAGTTATTTAGTGGACTCAGAGTAAATATGAACATGATGTGGTTA
This sequence comes from Protopterus annectens, assembly GCF_019279795.1. NCBI lineage: Eukaryota > Metazoa > Chordata > Ceratodontiformes > Protopteridae > Protopterus > Protopterus annectens. Next base: position 1,502,237,207 of record NC_056733.1, on the reverse strand, counting down.
TAGGGATAAACTATCCCCTCTCTTTTGCTATCCAGGCTACAGACTGAAAAATAATCAGGAAGTGTGGAATGTATCATTTGAATACTCAAAGATTCTTGAGAGTTTCATCAAAATTAAAAAAAGAAATCAAGCACTTTACTGAAAACCATATTATCAAACAAGGTTACTGTGGCATAAAACTCAAGACAAATTAATTATTTCTGTTTATCCTTATGTTAAAGTGACATATGATGGCTTGGCATATAATCTGATTATATTGGTTGTAAGGATGCAAAGTGTTCAGTTCTCTACATGAGGGGTAAGACTGGTAAGTACACTTTGATTTGTATATCATCACCACAGGACAGCTGATAAGTAATTGTCAAATGTGTTTGTGTGTTTATTTTACTGAGTGTACTTTTGAGCTGAATGAAATTAACACAAACAATGTTAAAATAATACATGCTGAACAAATTGAATACTTGACATTTTTCAAAATGAGAACCAATAAATGCAAAGATAATAATATTACATTTTCCTCAGGGGCGGAATATTACCCTCTACTGTCCATCTGTGTATCAAATATATTTAACTATATTTCTCATGGCAAATGTGAATACTTATTTGAAATAGCCTTAGTTTGCACTAATTGATATAACATTGATTCTACAATACAATGCAATAGATCATTAAACCGGATAAAGAGAGGGAAAGGCATAGTTAACCCATTCAAGGAGTATGAGAAGGTTTGTATACAGTGTGCTGCTCAGAATTATGGTTATTTGCAGTTTCAGCATTATATATTGTATTGGTACTTTGGCAGGTATCATAACAGGGATCTCTGTGGTCATCAGTGCTAAAGAACAGCTGAAGGTAAAAAAAGAACATAAAACACCATCAAAATAATCTCACAGGAAATTATGTGCAATAGAAAATGTAAAAGATACAGATAAATGTTGACATTGCAGTACAAAATTTGATACAAACACACATTGCAGGCTGTGATATGTGTATGGCTGAGGGTTTGTATACTGAAAGACAGTAATGTAATGATTCTGCACACTTTATGGCATAGATTGGAAATGTGAACCATGAAGTATTACAGAACAATAAAAAGTAATCATCACATGGGGTCATCCAATAAAAAGTATCATGAAAGTAGTCGCAAGAGAACTAAATATTGTAGCTGAAAAGAAAAAAATATAACAACAGAGTCCATTATCAAATAGCAACATTCAGTGAATATATATGCCTTATGCACTTAAAGACATGAAGTTATAAAATATCAAGATATGTAAGCAGAAATGAGGGCAATGAGGAATAAAGATGCACAGATATTTCCAATGGTACAAAGAGCACCTGGGTTAATAAAACTAAAGATTTTGAGTGGCGCAGTGGTGCAGCAGTTATCATTGCTGCCTCACAGCAAGAGGTTCTCCAGTTCAATTCTAGCTGGGGTGCCTTCTGTGTGGGGTTTGCATATCCTCCCTGAATTCGTTTGGATTTTCTCCAGGTGCTACGGTTTCCTCCCACATTCCAAATATATGCATCTGGAGCATTTCTCCATGGGCCTCCAAAGAAAATAGGCTCTGTCCTAGTTGGACTTTCATGGTCAATAAATGATAAATAAACTTTCCAAAGATGTTTATATATGTTACCAATACAGGTAACACCATAAGAACTAAAGAGGGTAGGACATGAGAAGAAAACTCCTACCAATCATCAAAGGCTGAAGCAAAACTGCTTTTGTAGAATTTAGTTATGCCCTGTCTTATGAATGTGATCCCTTTTTGCCGCAGTATTAAAAAAGTTTAAACACTTACAGAAATTGAACAAAGATAGGCACAGTTAGGAATCTGTATAAAGTAGCAAACTGTTTAAGAGTAAGTATAACTTTATTTTTTAAGAAGTGAAGTCATATTTTTATGCTTTTATTTCAATCTACATATCTTATAGTAAATGAAGAAATGGCACATATTATTTGCTATATTTTGCTGATATTTTTATCTTCTCATGGATCAGAGAAAGATTCTAGCCATGTTTTAACTTAGACAATGGTATGTCTGCATGTAGAAGGTATACACCATTTTTCTTTCCAGATATCACTTCCTGTGGTGTCATGAGAAGCTCTTTCTCTCAGTATTTCAGAGCAGTGCCATAATCAATAAAATTAAATAAGAAAATGGCTATACATATGCCAGAGAATTGATTCAAAAATCTACAGTATTATTTAAGTTGTTACCAAACGTCTTTAGAACTTTAAACAATATTCTTTAGTGGGTGATAGCTTATAAACAGCTCAGAATTGTCTGTTCTTTAGAAAAATGAGAAAGGCAGATAATGGAGAAACTTTATTATATTTTATTGACAGGATCTGTAGAATCTGAACAAATTTTGAAAAACTGATACATCTGTAAGCCAGCAGTACTACAATTGGTTAAGTGATTTATTGAACAATTGATTAATTAAATAATGTTTTTATTTAATAACTGGATAATTGAAAACTTAATTAATTAATCAATTACATAAATGGTTATTTAACTGAGTAATTGATTAACTGGAAAACTAAATGATTGATTGAATAATCTGGTAGTTGCTTAATTAGTTAACTGGATTATTGTTTATTGTCAAGTAAATTAAATACCCATGGACCAGATAGCTACTGAACATATTATAAAGAGGTTTATGGCTAGTCCCATAGGTTTGTTAACAATGTTTGAGTGTGGTATAGTACTGAATGCCTTAGCCAAGTCCAGGTAGGTGGTATGCACTGTTTTCCCCTATCCATTGCCTTGGATACCTTCTTAAAGAAGTCCATCAGGTTTAGTTGGCATGACCTTCTCTTGACAAGCCCATGTTTGAAGGCTGCCTATGTCTTTGTTGATCATTACCATGATAATTCTTCCCATGGCTTTGCAAATTATACTAGTCAGACTAATGCAACTCCTGGGGACAGTTGATGGTCTACCCTTGAGAAGTGGGATAACCGTTGCAGTCCTCCATTCTTGTAGTACAAAGTCTGTTTTGAAGCTATAGTTGAAAAGTGACTCAGGTGGTCTTGCTAGGTCATGTGTCAAGCTATTTAAAAGGTATCCCAGAATAATGTTGGGACATTCTGTGTCTGAATTTTTGGCCTTAGCTAGTGCTGCCAGGACTTTCTCCCTGTTAATAGTTGAGGGAAAATTATGCTAGTAGTTATTTTATCGGGGGAGGCTAGTAGAAGCAGGGGGTGAGGTTTGTGTCAAAAATGTCAGCCAAAGAATTCTCTATGTCACTCTGCTCATTGAAGGTGGCACCTTGGACCACCAATTAAGCAGACTGCTCTGTGCTGCCTTTGAGGTTTTGGATATAGCTGTAGAAAACCTTGTGGTAGTCTTTACTCTGTGAAGTGATCTCAGCTTTGTAACTGGCCTTGTTGAACTTAATTTGTCCTCTTAGTTTCCTGTTCAGTTTAATTAGAGAGCTCCTATCATTCTGGGAGTTGATCTTTCTGAATTTAACCATAGGCCATATTCAATAACATCTACACTAAGTGTATACTAAGTATACACGATCTGTATTCAAGAACATCCTACCACATTTTTTGTGCTTTTTAGTCACTCAGAAAGATTATACTAAGTGCACATGTAGTCTACACTTTGTGGTAACCTTTATGAATCCCCTTTAGTATTTAAACCTGCTTTGGAATAGTTCCTGTTACAAGGCTCGCTGGGATTACCAGGTTGACTTTTATTTCAAAGTAGACAGCTTCATAGTGCAACCTCACCTGTGTGCACTATCTGGTCAAGGATACTAGTGATGATAAAGTCCAAGAATCATTGTGCCTGCAAGTTTGAGGCAGTGTATGTTTCCAGTCTGTAGAGGGGTAAATGAAGTCTCCCATGGATAGTGTATTTGATTTAATGGTGAATGTCTCCAGTAGGTCTAGGTATAAGCTATGGAATTCTAGGGACATAGAGGGTGACTTATAGCTGACTGGGATATGGTATGGAACTTTGTCTATGGTGATTTGCACATGGATAAATTGCAGGGCATTTTCCTGTTTAACCAAACTAAAGTTGCACTTGTTGCTAGCATAAATTGAGACTCCCCCACCTTCTGTCCCTGTCTGTGTAGCTGATAGTCTAAATGGATGGTAGGCACTGAAGTGTTACAGTGCTGGAGTCCTTTATGTGGATTTAAACCATGTCTAGGTAACGCCACAGATGTCTATGTTCTCCAGAATGAGGAGATCTTGTAGGGTGTGGGGTTTCTTCTTTGTGCTCATAGAACTGAGCAGTGAAACCTTAGGTTTCTTTGGGTTTTAATTGCTGTGTCTCTAGGTTTGCTAGTTTGTCATTGCCTAAAAAAGGCTCTAAGGAGATGGAGAAAGGTTTACCCAATACTTGGAAGCATAGTGGAGACAAGTGCAGACTATTCTTTTCAAAGCAACATGGTTTTTAATCATGTCCTCTCGTGCTTATAAATATTGAATCCCCTTGGAGAGACTAGAAACTGACCCAATTATTGAAGTCAATCATCTTTTGTTCATTCTGTGCCATCATCCTTGGTGACAGTAGAATGATAGTCAGTGAAAAGCATGTACCCACATGAGACACATATTCAGAAGGATCAATAATGTCTGTCTTCATATAGTCCAGGAAGATACATCTCAGGTCATTAATTCCCACATGGACTATGATAGAATAAAACTGGTGCCTACAGTGTAGTGACTTCAGTGTGTCTGTGCGTGCATATCTCAATTGTACCCCAAGCTGTCATAGTGATCTCATTTCTTCAATGTATTTTATTTGTGGAGCTTCTGTTTCTCTACCCTGTTACTTTTTTGTTTTGTCTCTGCTACTTGCCTGTCATTAGGTTTCTAATTTCCAAAGTCGCAAGGAGAACCCATTAGTCCAAAAACCACTGGGATTTTTCTTCATGTTCTTCTAACATATTGAATATGAACTTCATGGCAAAGCTTTTCTAACGTGACATGCAGAATACATTGAATGATGTCATCCACTAAGATAAATCAATACCAGGAACAAACATACACACACACACACACACACACACACACACACACACACACACACACACACACACACACACACACACACAACAAACACCAACACACACAAATTTCTGCCTATAACACGACTGAGTATGTATGAGGGGAGGAGTAAAGACCAGGGCATGGAAGCACAGGTGACACATTTGGCGAATACAGCAGTGTAGTATTGTATAATCAACTGTATGCATATTTGTAGTACTAACTATATGTCCTGTTGCTCCTTTTACGCTGCAGATGTACCAGTAACATTTTACTCAGTCTTTTTCTACTTCACAGGTGTGGTGAACAGCAATTCATAAATATTTCATCCTCCCTCCCTCATACGATTCTGAAATGTTATGCCATTAATTAATAGCACTGCATATTTTCTTCAAATGGAAGCTCATTTACAACACATAATCTGGGGTTTGCACCACTGTCCGTACATTTCTGACAGGCAGTTGAGCACATATGAGGTTTATTTTAGAGACTTACCAAGGACAATGTTTGGGAATGTAACTCTTATAAGTAAGTAACATTGTGCCTTAAGTTATGTAATACTGCTACACAGCAAATAGTACTTTCTGGGCCACTAATATGATGCCTAAACTGTATTTGCACATTCTTTTGTGCATTTATTTAAAGTGTGTTCTGGTTAGTATGCAGAAATAAAAGGTAAAGTTCATTAAGGAGAAAAATGAGGTCCACCACAGTGCCATATGCCTCTACTTGGCTTTCCTACTGCATCATGGAACTGATAGATATATGAGGGATAGGTGGTGGACAGAGGTCACAAGTCAGATAAATCCTACTGGTGCTCATATCTATTTGATATTCAGGTACTGTTGGAGGCTCACTGACATCTATGAAAAGGCATGAATGAGACCCCATAAAATCAGATTGCTGGAACAGAATTGGAGGCTAATATTATAAGGTTGGTTGACATTCACCCTGTTTGAGGACATTTCATGACTCTCCTACCACAGTTGTCAGTGAACATCACTGAAGAGACCATAAACTAGGAACATTGTCACTTACAGCTATGTGGATTTACAAAGATTGTTTACACAATATAATGTGCACGTTTTCTACATTGGCTATAAATAATTGCCACAACATGCTTACAGATGATTGTGACAGGGTAGAGTATACAGCAGAACAGTCATCCATGGTAATCTCAGAAATGTCTAGTCATTGCAGCTCTTTGTGGGAGGTACTGATAAGTAAGTTGGAATGCCTAAGAATGTGATAAGGCATTTCATGAATGCATGTATGCATGATATATTATTCCCCTTAATTTCCGCAGGTGAAGATTTACATCCTGCCCTTGTGCTTCCTTAGGGATCTTTATTGTAGTAAAAGGTGAAGCTGCTGGCCAAGCAATGAAGAGTCTGTTTAAAGAAACGTGGATTTCACACATTTAGACATTACATGGTGGAAAATGCCACCCTGAAACATTTGATGATGTAGTCATTATATGATTGCAGGCACTATGCGTTTGACAAAGGCCAAATGCCTCCTTTAGGGCTACTGATGGTTTATAATGTTACATATAATCTGTGACTGCAGATGGCACTGCTTTTACCAGTAAATATCATAACAATCTGGTCAGTGACCACTGTATACCACATTGTGTCATGCCAGCAAGAAATGATGGAGGACCAAAAAGATATGCATCTGGTAAGTGCTACAAATATGCAGCAATTATTTAAATATGCACATCCTATTTTGTGATGAATTCAAACACTTGCCATGCTTTTTAAAGATTTTTCATCAACAGTAATATGCTGCACAAAGTTGCCGTGGGTGGTGTGGTTGCAGAGTGTAGAGCACCTTGCATAACATTGAGTTTGCTCAACTGTCAGTGGGATGGGTACTGGAACACATGGAGTGCATACTGATCAAGTGTATGACAACTTTGGAGATGTGATACTATATTATACTTCTCCAGATGTGCAGTAAATAATGCCTAACATACTGTATATGAACAACATGTCATATTTGTCCTTTACTAACAGATGGTGCATGTTAATTGGAGATGTAGCTAGCTATTTTGGTGTCCAGTGCCGTCCCCAATCTGAAGCCCCCTTAAAAACAAAACAGCTCTGTGGACTTGAGATCCATAAGAAAAAGCCTTTTTTCTCCTTTTAAACTGTAGTAAACTGCATGTTACATGTGCAGCAAGCAGCTGCTTCAGTTTATGCCACATAAAGAGCTTCAGTGCTTCATTTCTCACCACAAATACAATACAGACATTCATTTCTGAATGCCAGTAGAGCATTGAATACTAAGCAGGGTCTGCTGATTGTGCCCCCTTAGCAAACTGCACTAAGGATAGTTGCTCCCTTCATTGCTCCCCAGCTATACCTTGGATGTTGACCGATGCATCTCAAGGGGATGTAGGTGGACTGAGTAAGCGTATAATGTGCAACACTATAACATGGTGGCCATGGGTCTCTGGACTTAAGTAGTCAACACTGCAGGGGTCATGTAGATCGATAATTAGTTGATCACCTTTCCAGACCTTATCGCAGGGCACAACTTCTAGGCAGAAGGCTGTGCATGCAAGGAATCCATGATCATGCTAGGCAGAGTATGCATAAGATAGCATGGTGCTGAAAAATTCATTCACATGACATCCCGGGCTGTGTACTACATTAACTACAAAACGAACTGGCCTCTCATCTAAGTGTCATGTTTAATCATATCCTCACCTCAGGCTTCATGCCCACTGAGTGGCGCACAGCTACAGTTATCAACCTCCACGAGGGGGGATCCACCTTGGATCCCAGGAACTACTACTCCATCAGTCTGACAAGCCTGATCTGCAAGGCCATGGAATGTATTATCATGGAACTTATAAACAAAGATATCGGCAACCTTAAAACACTGGACCCCACCCAGTTTGGGTTCATGAAGGGATGATCTTGTCTCCTGAACCTGATTGACTTCTTTGAACCAGTCTCCACAGCTGTGGGTGAGGGTAAGGCAGTCCACACAGCCTATCTGGACCTCACTGTGGCCTTTGACACCATCCCCCACTCTGGAATCATAGATAAACTTACTAAGATGGGCATAAATCCCTACGTCACTTGATGGGTTGCCAACTGGCTTACTGACAGAACCCACACTGCAAAAGTAGCTGACTCCAAATCCAGCTTCAGAAAGGTGACAAGTGGAGTACCTCAGGGTTCAGACCTGGGACCTCTCTTGCTTGACATCTACTTCTCTGAAGTACAGGCCAACACTAAGGGACTCTGGCTAACAAAGTTCACAGATGACTGTAAACTGGGAGCAATTACTGAATCCCCAAATGATGTGGATACTCTACAAAAGGGCCTTACAGAAACAGATGCTTGGTGCCAGAGCCATGGGCTCAAGCTCAATGCCAAGAAATGTATAGTTATCCCCTTTGGGAAAAAACATGTACCCATGAATTACCACATAGGTGGCAGTACACTAAACACTGAAAGTGTGATAAGAGACGTAGGGACACAGGTGGACAGTGGTCTCTTCTTCAATAACCACATCACCACAACAGTCAGGAAATCCTTCTATGTGGCACACCTCATCACTAAGGGCTTTTCATCCAGAAAAAAGGAGGTCATTGTCCCACTGTACTCATCCCTCATTAGACCCATTATAGAATACAACGCCCCATTTGGTATGTACCTCTCAAGACATCTGCAACAACTGGAAAGGCCGCAGAAATACCTCATTAAAAGAATTACAGGTCTAAAGCAGATGCCCTATGCTGAGCACCTTAAAAAACTTCAGCTATACTCTGTCGCATATTGTCTACTCCGAGACGATCTCTGCATAACATACAAGGCCATGTCAAACCCAGAGCTGCTGGACATGCTACACTTAAAGAAATCCCAATCCCTCAGAGCCACATGCTCCAGGGATCTAAACCTTGTCATCACAATAAACAAAACATGCTGGAGGGATAGGTTCCTGACCCTGAGACTCCCAAGACTCTGGAATAGACTGCCCATACATGTCAAGCAGAGCGCCTCTTTGGCCCTCTTCAAAAGGAACCTTGATGATTGGATGGGAGAAAGGATATTCACCCCGGGGATTACGTCAGTTGCCCTGCTAGACAGGGGTCCAGGGAAGTAAATATCGTGGGAAGAAATAGCCAGGGAATTGTTATGGCTAGGCTTGTATAGGCCCTAGGGCCGATAGCCTAGTACCAACCTATGAATCTATTATATGACAATCAACAATTATGCTGCCTTACATCAACAGCATTATCAGGGATACAGCTACAGAGTTCTCTGCAAGATAATCATCAAAAGACCATGTCAGGGAACTTTTTTGTCTGATTTATCAAGGTTCTGGGAAAAATAATTGATTAAGTATCACCACTTAGGAGAAATTAAAAGGTTAATACTTTTGGACATTTTTTTTTCAAAATCAAACTATCAGGCAATAATACAGCACTCCAACAAGAAAAGAAAACAAGTATTAAAGCAAGATAATAGTTAATAAATTATTGTATGCATAACAGGGCAAATTAACAGGTCAGTAAATTTGGAGTTCACCATACGGACTGACTAAAGCCCCTATCCCTTTACTCCATCTCATATTGTTTATTGAGAGGGGACTTGTGTCTGAACTACAAGGCATTCTCAGATCCAGCCCTGGTGAAAATGTAACACATTCACAAGAAACCCGTAATCATCAAGGTGAACCACCAACTAAAAATAAATATAAGGAACAGGAACCACCTTCAGGAACTGCTCGTACACGAGAGAAATAATAAAAAATCCTTTATTCCACAAAAGTGCAGTTAAGCGCTTTCAACTGGAAAAAACAGTCTTCTTCAGAACCATTTAAAAATGCACATAGCCTAGTATATATAGTCAGAGTAAGTCAAAAAGTCCGCCAAAACTCTTAAAGGTATAGATCTCACTGAACACTTCATTCAAAATCACACAGTGAAAACTATGGATGTATAATATTAAAAATCCATCATATAAAAAAAAAATAAACAATGAATATTCTGTAAAAATGCAATTATATATCACATAAAAAATGCTGCGTAACAACAATACCCAAAAATGCTTAATTACAAATTACTAATTGGGCTTTACACAAGACCAGTGTTACTGGAATGTGTTACAGATTAAAATTCAAAATCTAACAAAAAATATATATATATATTGTAATAGTTCTATCCTTAATAAATAATAACAATAATATCAAGTAAAACTTACTGGGAAAGTACCAGAAAAGGTTTAATACTAATGAAATCATTCAATCCAGGGGATCTTGTGACATACAATAAAATCTGCCACTTACTCTCCAATGCAGCTAACTGCATCTTCCAATTGCCCCCGAATACTGAACTCTTAATTTGGTCTATAATGGCAAAACGAAATAAATGCTCTCCCCCACACTCATTAATATGCCTGTATAGAGCATTTTTGGTATCTTTTTTCTGGATACGATAATAATGTTCATAGATACGTCTTTTTAAAAATCTTTCAGTTTTGCCAATATAGTACGCTGGACATATCAAACACGTAGCCAAGTAGATCACCTGACTAGTGTTGCAATTCCCTGTTCTGGTCTTAATACACGTATGGTTGATGTCTTTAAGTCGAATAAATCTAGCCTCATTGATGTGGTTACACTGTTTGCATCTTCCACATTTGGTAGTACCTTTGAATGTATCTATTTTGTCAATATTATTACTAGCCTTCTCCAAAGTTCTTTTTAGGTTAGTACCTGTCTTATACACAAATTTGGGTGAAAATCCCACTATATGATCTAAATTCGAGGCTGTAATAATGTCCCAATGTTGGCACAAAATGTCCTGGATGAAGTGTGTGTATGGGGTATAGGTCAATATACATGCTCTACCAAATAATCTGTGTTCATTCCCTTCACCTGCCAAACTAGCTACATATTTACCTAATAAAGGTGGGTATTTGTTTCCCCATTCTTTTTGCACATAACCTGTAACGTCCCGGAGCATGTTAGCCGGGTATCCACGGTTGAGGAATAAGTTTTTAATAACATCAAGTTCTAATCTCATAACTGATTCAGTCGAAGACATCCTCGCTGCACGAATACACTGCCCCTTGACTATATTTTTAAAAATATGTGGTGGATGGTTGCTGGAAAAATACAAATAATCATTAGAAAAAGTTGGTTTTCGATAAAGCTTGGATGTGAAACCATTGGTATCGAAACCAACTAAAACATCCAGGTAAGGTATGTTGAGGGCACTGGTGTTGTAAGTGAATTTTAAGAATTCGGATGAATTATTAAGGAAGGACATAAATTCTTGCAATCTCTCTGCCGATGCCTGCCATAGAATAAAGATGTCATCCAAATATCTAGCATAAAATTTTATATCAGCATAGAAATTACTTTTAAATAATGTTTCTTCCTCCCATTCTAACATCACAAGGTTTGCGAAAATTGGGGCACAAGATGCTCCCATAGCAACTCCCTTGATTTGTTTGAAGAATTCTCCTTGAAATGCAATGTAATTATGCTCAAGCACCAGTCCCATCATATCACATAGCAAGGAAACCTTGTCCCAACTTAATCCTGAATACTTCCTCAAGCTATTAGAAAAATATTCCAGACCTTCATCTCTAGGTATATTATAGAATAAGTCCACAACATCTATAGTTACAAGGGTAAGATCAGTTTGCCAATTGTCCTGAGTTAACTTCCCCAAAAAACTCCAAGAGTCTTTCATAATATGTGGAATAACCCCATAAATATGCTTGAGCTGGTGATCTATCCATCTACCTATATTAAATGTTTTGGATTTGGACCCAAAGATGATCGGTCTAAAAGGGGGTTTGTCTAATGATTTGTGTATCTTGGGGATCCCAACAATTTTGGCCAGCACCGGATGGTCATTCTTCAAGTACGTGTAGGTCTCGTTGGTAATCCTATTATCTATTAAATATTCTTCAATAGCCAGATCAATACGTCGATGCCCTATATTAATCTGGTTGATGGAGATGGTTTCGTAGGTATCAGTCTGATGAAGTATATCATATATGCTAGAAATATATGCTTCAGTCTGGAATAGAACTATCCCTCCACCGTTGTCAGGTTTCATAATACGGACCTCCTTGTTATGTATCACTTTGTTTAAACACTCCTTCTCTAACTGTGTAAGATTGGTCTGTGAATCATAATATAATTTATGTCTGTTCCTTATGTCCTTGTGTAACCTATAAACATCCTTACACACTAATTTCCCAAAGTTGGATATACTAGGATGAGAGGTAGGGACATAGGAACTTTTTTTACACAGTTGGTTGTTCTCTATCCTGTCCGTATTATCCACTTGATTGTCGAACGCAATAGCTAGATTTAATTTACGACAATACAACTTAACTTGTTGGATGTTATCAACTAAATCACTACGAACAGTGGGAATGAACTTCATACCTTTACACATAACACTAATAAATTGTTCATCAACCTCCACGTCAGTGTAATTGTAAACATTGAAACCTTCATGAGATGAAAAAATACAGGGATGGGTATGTGAAATCATAGAAGTACCCTGTAAATTTACAGCAACATCAGTAACTTGAACAAATGAAGGTATCAATGTGGGGGGGGTCAACCAATTGTACCCTCTCCCCTAAAACTTCACTGACTCTGGTGTGGGGAGCATGAATTATTTCCTGTGGTTGTTCCACTGTCTGTTGGGATTCCTGGGGAAGGATGACTTGTCCCTCTGAAAATCCCTATGGATAGATCTGGATAAGGGTATGTTTGGACCTTGTTCGATAAATTTTTCTTTAGGCCAAATGTAAGCCCTATTGGTACTGTATAGCTCTACATCTCTAGACAGCTTCCTGCTTTTTCTCTCGAATATACTATTGGCTTTACTATCAGCCATAAAAAATTGTTTCTTAAACAATTCTTTCCAAGAGTCATATTCAGCATCACCAATAATAGTCTCATACATACTTTCCAGTTCATCTCCTAATAAAACACATTTCTCCTGTTGGTATTTGATTAACAATTGGATATAAGCATATCCAAAGTTGTCAAATAACCCATTAAATTCTTGCATCACATCAGAATTGTAAGTAATACCTAATGGAAGTTTAAAGAACCTTAGGCCCTTAGGTACAACCTTAATTTTCAAACAGTTTTTTAAATAACTCACATCAATTTTGGAATTTTTATACGCAGTAAGTTTTTTACCAAAATCAAAAATCATTTCCTTAAGTGAACTGTAAACATAGTTTTTATTAGAATTATACAAATAACCTTTCTTCCCAAAGTCATAATTCTCATGTTGGTCATTTAAAAAATGCTCCATTAATTCTCTTTCATTAGCAAATTTAGATAAAAAATTAAAATTATGTCCGTTTGACTCAGTACGACCATTACGAGCAATTGTCCTGAAGTCCTGATTAGGACTAGAAATCTTGTATTGCACAGTACCTTTTTTATCATAATCAGGCTTCTGCTTGATGTTTTCGTGTTGTTTACTTGAATGTGTAGCTTTTGGCCTGGCCCCAGTACGCTCTGCCTCTCGCCTTGCCCGTGTAATGCTGAAGTCAAAAGTGAAATCCTGAGCTGGGGTAAGCCTTAGCGGGTCAAAAAAATTACGTGCATCATCCAGAATAGTGAAGTGACACTGTTCCTTAGGGGAAGCTTCGGACACATCGCAGGCGTCAGGTAAGTCAATTGCGCCATTTCTTGTTTGAACTGCATCCTCAGTCCCTCGGAGAGCTTCAGGAAAACCTCGTTCTGGTGTAGGCGGATGCATCCTAATGCGTGCACATTCACGATCGCATACAGGAGAGTGAAACGTCTTCCGAGTAACAGGAACAGCCTCCCCCTCTCCTCTAGGGGAAGACAAGCCTCTTTCAGCATGAACAACATCACAAGATTGTGACGAAAAAGACGAACCCAAAGTTTTAACGTTTTTGGCATTTTTGGTTACTAGACTAGTAACCAAATCAAATAGTTTCTTTAACTCACTCTGGACAGCTGAAACTTCAGCACGAAGTCCATTGAACTCCTCCCGAGACAATAAAGCACCGGAGGTGTCTTCCTGATCCTGCATAGCAATACAACCGGTAAACATCAAGGTGAACCACCAACTAAAAATAAATATAAGGAACAGGAACCACCTTCAGGAACTGCTCGTACACGAGAGAAATAATAAAAAATCCTTTATTCCACAAAAGTGCAGTTAAGCGCTTTCAACTGGAAAAACCAGTCTTCTTCAGAACCATTTAAAAATGCACATAGCCTAGTATATATAGTCAGAGTAAGTCAAAAAGTCCGCCAAAACTCTTAAAGGTATAGATCTCACTGAACACTTCATTCAAAATCACACAGTGAAAACTATGGATGTATAATGGTCTGGAATATTTTTCTAATAGCTTGAGGAAGTATTCAGGATTAAGTTGGGACAAGGTTTCCTTGCTATGTGATATGATGGGACTGGTGCTTGAGCATAATTACATTGCATTTCAAGGAGAATTCTTCAAACAAATCAAGGGAGTTGCTATGGGAGCATCTTGTGCCCCAATTTTCGCAAACCTTGTGATGTTAGAATGGGAGGAAGAAACATTATTTAAAAGTAATTTTTATGCTGATATAAAATTTTATGCTAGATATTTGGATGACATCTTTATTCTATGGCAGGCATCGGCAGAGAGATTGCAAGAATTTATGTCCTTCCTTAATAATTCATCCGAATTCTTAAAATTCACTTACAACACCAGTGCCCTCAACATACCTTACCTGGATGTTTTAGTTGGTTTCGATACCAATGGTTTCACATCCAAGCTTTATCGAAAACCAACTTTTTCTAATGATTATTTGTATTTTTCCAGCAACCATCCACCACATATTTTTAAAAATATAGTCAAGGGGCAGTGTATTCGTGCAGCGAGGATGTCTTCGACTGAATCAGTTATGAGATTAGAACTTGATGTTATTAAAAACTTATTCCTCAACCGTGGATACCCGGCTAACATGCTCTGGGACGTTACAGGTTATGTGCAAAAAGAATGGGGAAACAAATACCCACCTTTATTAGGTAAATATGTAGCTAGTTTGGCAGGTGAAGGGAATGAACACAGATTATTTGGTAGAGCATGTATATTGACCTATACCCCATACACACACTTCATCCAGAACATTTTGTGCCAACATTGGGACATTATTACAGCCTCGAATTTAGATCATATAGTGGGATTTTCACCCAAATTTGTGTATAAGACAGGTACTAACCTAAAAAGAACTTTGGAGAAGGCTAGTAATAATATTGACAAAATAGATACATTCAAAGGTACTACCAAATGTGGAAGATGCAAACAGTGTAACCACATCAATGAGGCTAGATTTATTCGACTTAAAGACATCAACCATACGTGTATTAAGACCAGAACAGGGAATTGCAACACTAGTCAGGTGATCTACTTGGCTACGTGTTTGATATGTCCAGCGTACTATATTGGCAAAACTGAAAGATTTTTAAAAAGACGTATCTATGAACATTATTATCGTATCCAGAAAAAAGATACCAAAAATACTCTATACAGGCATATTAATGAGTGTGGGGGAGAGCATTTATTTCGTTTTGCCATTATAGACCAAATTAAGAGTTCAGTATTCGGGGGCAATTGGAAGATGCAGTTAGCTGCATTGGAGAGTAAGTGGCAGATTTTATTGGATGCCACAAGATCCCCTGGATTGAATGATTTCATTAGTATTAAACCTTTTCTGGTACTTTCCCAGTAAGTTTTACTTGATATTATTGTTATTATTTATTAAGGATAGAACTATTACAATATATATATATATATTTTGTTAGATTTTGAATTTTAATCTGTAACACATTCCAGTAACACTGGTCTTGTGTAAAGCCCAATTAGTAATTTGTAATTAAGCATTTTTGGGTATTGTTGTTACGCAGCATTTTTTATGTGATATATAATTGCATTTTTACAGAATATTCATTGTTTATTTTTTTTTTATATGATGGATTTTTAATATTATACATCCATAGTTTTCACTGTGTGATTTTGAATGAAGTGTTCAGTGAGATCTATACCTTTAAGAGTTTTGGCGGACTTTTTGACTTACTCTGACTATATATACTAGGCTATGTGCATTTTTAAATGGTTCTGAAGAAGACTGGTTTTTCCAGTTGAAAGCGCTTAACTGCACTTTTGTGGAATAAAGGATTTTTTATTATTTCTCTCGTGTACGAGCAGTTCCTGAAGGTGGTTCCTGTTCCTTATATTTACATTCACAAGAAAACTTATACAAAGGTTACACGTTCCATAGACCTGAACCTTATTTGTGACTTTAACAGAACTTGCTGGAGAGACAGATTCATATCCTAAAGGCTACCTAATCTATGGAATAAACTTCCCATCTTTGTAAAACAAAGGCCATACCTCACTCTATTCAAAAAAGAATTTGGATAAATGAATGGAGAACCATACATTCACTCCTAGGGTACTGCCCATGTTCCTTATGGTTAGAGCCAGTCTGTAAAATGACTCAGGGCTCAATCACCCAAAGACCCATTACCCTGATACTACCATATTCCACATCTGGGGAATTAAGATATAATATTGTCATATCCTGGTATTATTGGCTAGGCTTGTAAAGGCACCTGTAACATTAGCCTTGTAATAACCTATGAACCTATTCTTCATTTATATATTAACCATATATTTTAATGCCTGTTTGAGTATTACATAAAGCTTTTAAGGTGCAAAAAAAGCATTTGCAACAAAATTAACTTTTAGACCATGCTAATATGTTTTAGAGACTTTACATAAGGTATTACGTGATATCTGTTGTTTAGAACATAGGCAGGCAGATCATTTTTTAAAGTATTGTCAATAATTTTTGGTATGAAAGAAATACATTTTCACATAACTAGATATAAAAGTAATTAATTCAGTTTCCTGAAATACAAATGTTTGAATAATAAAACTACTTACAGTGCATGTTCAAAGCATGTTGTCTAATAAAACTGGCTGGCAAATATTTTAATTTATTTTAGCATTTTTTAACCAGCTAAGCCCATTGAATGCAAAAGTTCCTTTTCAGAGATGACACCAGTGCACTATCTAGTAAATAGTCTTACTTATAGTTACAGAAAAGAGAAATGAAGGTGGAAACACTGAACAGCCATAGATATATCTAGCTAATGCTGAACAGCCATAGATATATTTAACTATAGCTACCTATCTGTAAATATATATATATATATATATATATATATATATATATATATATATATATATATATACACATACATATATTTATATCTATATATATATATATATATATATATATATATATATATATATATGGGATCCAGACACATGCTCGACTAACATATGTCCGAATCATAAAACATCGTACACACATACACGAAAGCGCTTAACATCGACAAGCGCTTCTGTGTATGTGTGCCTGTTTTGTAGAACGGACTACAGTGCAGGTAAGGGAAAATTTCCTTTTCCCCACTGTAGTGTGATCTCGGAGTGAGAATAATAAAGTAGGGGGGATGTGGGGGCACAGCCCCCCACATGGGGGGTGCAGGGGGGCAGAAACGTAGATTTATTTTTTAACTGCACATACACGGAAGCGCTTTTCGATGTTAAGCACTTTTGTGTATGTGTGTTCGATGTTTTGTGATTTGGACATATGCTAGTCGAGCATGTGTCCTAGACCCTATTTACATATATATATATATATATATATATATATATATATATATATATATATGTGTATATATATATATATATATATATATATATATATATATATATATATATATATATATATATATATATATATATATATATATATATATATATATATATATATTACAAGAAAAGCTAGCCAAACTAGAACTTCCACTGTGTGATTCCTTAAACCTCTTGTATTAGAGGAATATAGGATATATAGTGCATGGAGGTCAGTCATGGATTTTGTTTAGTATACTTCTTAGATTTATATTAAGGAACAGCAGGGAATGTTGTTTGGGGTGGGGGTATGGTGGAGTTGATTGAGGTGTAAGTGGTAGTTTGTTTATTGGTAGTCTTCGTGTTGAGGTGGATGTCACCACTGGGTTTTAGTTTTGATACTATATGAAATAAAGTTTTTATAAGTTTTCTTAGTTGTTTGTGGTTTCTAAATAGTGGCTCATTTTTGTGTCTGGTTTGGTGGTATTTAAGTGGGAGGTAATCTATTTTTGTGTTGTAGAGATTGGTTGAAATTTGGGAGTTGTAGTGGTGGGTTATGGGCAGCGGAGTGTTGGTGATGGAGTTGATGGGGTGGTCATAGTAGATGGGGGTGTGGAAGTTAGTTAAATGATAAAGAAGGGCTAGTGTGAATAGTTTGGCTGTGTGGAGACATAAGATAGAAAATAGTGTTTGTTTTAGTGGATATAATGATGTGTGTTTTAGTGAATGTAACATTGTGTGCGTTATTAGTGTGTTGAGGTTGTTAGAGTGGAACTAACAGTGTGTGCTTAGTGTATGCTGTGAGATGTTGGAGGTGGAGTTTTGAGTTTGTAGGTATGTGGTAAAGCAGGGGATTAAATCAGATAGGAGAGTGAATATGTGGAAGGTGTTAGAGGAGCTGGATGTGTAGGTGGATATGTGTTGTATTGTAATGGTGGGGGAGGGGGGTATAGTGGAGATTGGCCTGTTTTGATTACTGCTAAATGTGTATGAAACAAGAGGGTTGTTTGCGTTAATAACATCAATGTATTGATAGCATTTTGTAATGATAGAAAGGGTAGGAACTGGTTAAAGGTTAACATATGTCTGCTAATGGATGGGTATTGTTAAGATTAGTGTGGAAATGTGAGCTCATTTATAATTAAAAATTGTATAGGTGGTGATTGGTAGATAAGTATGAGTGAGAGTGGTTAGGTTTAGATAAATTTGAGTGATTTGGGGATGGGAGAAAAATGGAGGCAGGGTAGGGGAATGGAGTGAAGCCCGAGCATAGCGAAGGCAGAACGGAGTGAGCAGAACCAAGTTCTATGACTGCACAGCAAGGAACAATCAGTCACTTGGACTAAAAGGTACTGTGAAAAGTATCTATGCACCTGACAATTTTGTAGACTAGGAATTCTTACAGAAATAGAAGCCTTACGCCAGGAGTTAATATGGAGTGGGAGAAATATGAACGGACAATGTATTGGGGAAGGAGAAGACTGAGTAAAACAATGATTCCAAACTAGAAAGTATTGGGTTTACAGAGATCTCTGGTGGGGGTGGGATTTACCAGTAGTGTGCACTCCCTGACTGCATTCCATGAAATTTGCAATCATAGAAGGGTTAAAGCATTAACATACACTGTAATGTTCCTTTACTTTAAGTAAACCGGCCAGAGACTTTTGCAGATGCAGCTTGAATATGAGTGTGTGTGTGTGTGTGTGTGTGTGTGTGTGTGTGTGTGTGTGTGTGTGTGTGTGTGTGTGTGTGTGTGTGTGTGTGTGTGTGTGGACATATGATTATTATACTGCTATGGCTAATTCTTTGCTTTGCTCTACAGTCTTTCAGTGCTATCTAATTATTTATATGAGCAAAACAATGTGCAGCGATTGTGTCACAAATTTCATTATATAATTTTCATGAAGAGATGTTGAACAGATAAAGGATGCATTATAAGAAGTAAACAGCTCCTTTTGGTTTCTATTTTTCAACCCATATACTTATATTTTACTGTGCATAAAGACAACATAAATTAGTTATCAGACATTATGAAAATTGTTCGTCTGTCTTTCGGCTTTTCCCGGTTAGGGGTCGCCACAGTGGAACTCCGGTCCGCTAATGATTGGCAGTTGATTTTTACGTACCGGCTTGCCAGGCCTGACGCACAACCTTCAACAAAGGCACGCCCATTCATGCATGTCTCCATGCAGAAGACGCTCTAGCTGAGATTCAAACTGGTCAGCGTCTTACTGTGAGGCGACAACGCTACCGCAGCACCACCACCATGAAAATAATGATTAATAATAAAGTTACAACGTTGGTAACATTCCGAAGGTTTCTAAGTTACTAATGCTACCTGTTTAGTTTCCATCTCAAGGTGATTTATCTGTAATCCAAGAAAGCTCCACTGGCTACCTCTGTTGTACTCACTACATTAACCATGAACATCTCTAATACATGTTGCGGTACTGGTAAATGTGAAGCTGTTTACCAGAATGTCAGTGTTCAAGTATCTTATCCTTTGTTTACTGTTCATCAGAATGTTATAAAAAGAGACTTCAGAACATACCATTTTTTTCACTGTAGTAAATTATAATTTGTGACACTAGAGGTGTATTTATTTTACCTCTTAAGCTTAATCAAAGCTATGTTCCTAGATAGAATTAATCTATGCTGTTTTTTTAAGTTACATAATACAAGTGGCCTTGTGATATGAGGATGCTGTTTATGGAACAATTGCTAGTACAATTTTTAGTAAATCATATGACTTATGGTATGAACAAAGACAATGTTTTGATAGTTTGCGTTGCAGAAATGAGGGAATTACATTATGTTTGTTAATTCTACAGCCTTTCAGTAATGTCATGTGATTGATCACTGAAACATACTGGCAGATTTACTTGTTTAAAGACTTATGGAAAAAAATGATTTTCATTCTGATGATTTTAGTCAAACAATTAGCAAAACATTCATTGTTTTAATGTTTAAACAACTCATACTGTCAGTTTGAAAACGTATTAAAACAAAATCAAAGAGTAAGATGTTTAAAGTGTTAAACAACTTAATTGAGAGGCAATAAGGTGAGGGATGATGTTAAGGGACAGGGAGCTTAGATTTTTATGGCTCCCTATTGAAATGTCAGAATTTGAAATACTGGGTGGCAAAAAGCCAACAAAAAAGACCTAAAACCCAAAGAGGAGCGAGTCTCGAAAAACTGCTCTTTGCCTTAAAACTCCTTCTTGCACGGGGAGGGGCAAGCCCTCCAGCACCCCCATGTGGGGTCCTGAACTTATATATACCAATTCCAAGATCACCATATCTCAGAGAAAATGGAATATTCTGAGAAATGGCATCTCGGTCTTAAGTCTATGTAAATCTGATCTTTCGGCCATTTACTGATATTAGGAAAGTAGGAAGAGTCTGAGGTAAATATACATTCTCTTGAGAATCAGTGTAGTTCACTGAACTGAAACCAAGGAAAAAGTTTAAGTTCTAAGCATATCAAATGAATTAGAGCTGACACCTAAATATGATTTAAAATAGTATTGCCAAGGACTTCCAGCTAAACTATTGACAACAGATGGCTTGAAAAATTTGCTGATGTCACCTTTAGCAAACACACAGAATTTCACTGAAAATGTTGGTACTATTAAAGTACTGGAAATTCAATGAAAATAGGAAAATGAATGCAAACAAATGAAAACAAATTATACAGAGAACTGAAATCAAAATAGAAATAAAATAAGGAAACATTCCTTTTGTCTTTGCATAGTTAACTGACGCTCAGATTGTTAAATATATAAGATCACTGGCTGGCATCCTGCCATTGTGAACAGACATGTAGAACAGTAAGAAAGCAAATAAAAAGTTTTTTTTTACTATACTCTGAGTTTGTGCAATGTTACAGTTGACAAATCTCTCTCTTTATATATAGATATATATATATATATATATATATATATATATATATATATATATAATATATATATATATATATATATATATATATATATACGTATATATATACGTATATATATATATATATATATACACACACACACACACACACACACACCCACACATATGTGGATTTAATAAAATCCATGTAGGCATAGTGTAAAGCCTACATGGAAGGTACCATGGTCATGTATGTGGTATCACCTCAGTAGCGTGCCATGCATATTAATGAAAGTGCATTATTGAGAGAAAGCCATGTCACATGGTTATTGATTCAGTGCAGGGAGTGTGTTACTCTGTGCAGAGATAAGTACACACCCCCTGCTGTGTCATAGAGCTGGATATCAATGTATGCATATGTAATAAAACATTTATTTGTTTTAATTTTTTTCTGTTTGTGTGGTGTGACATGCAGCAATGGACAAGTGCTAGATATCCAAAAATAGAAACTAGATAAATATAATTATGAATGCAATGGTAAAGTTTAAGCATAGCTGAGTGGGTTTGCGTGGTGTGGCATAGTGCTTAGTGGTGCTTAAATGTAGTGGAGAGATGTATATGTAAAAGTATAGCAGCATTCCACATGGGTATGTAGCCAAATGGTTAGAATGACAGCCTTATGTGCAGTAGGTGCAGGGTTCAAATGCAGAGGCAGGTTATTTTGTAAGTACACAGTATAAGAATTATGTTAAATCTCGAGTACATTTAGCATGATTACACAAAGAGTTTATTAAATTTATTTTGCATATAAACATTTATGAGAAGTACTATTAAACACTGATTGAATATTGTATGCATGCACAGACATGTTATTAAGAAATTAGATTGCAAATATGGTTTACCTTCAAAATGTTGATGGTCAGAATGTCGAACCCGCTTCTGTGAACTCTGAACTGTGCCTTCCCAAAACCTCGAATGCCGATGTTCCGAACCGCAAAATCTCACTCCCTTTTTGACCCATGTTAGCACTTGTTTGTAGGTATGGCGCAGTCAGAAATGTCGATGTTCGATGTTTTTTTTTTGAGTTTGTGAAGTTTTGGCAGTACGGGTTTTGCAGAAATCTTTAGGTGGTGTGGCTGTTCGACTATGTACAGTCAACATTTTAAAGGTAAACCTGCAAATACACATTATGAGATGTATGTTTAAACCCAGCTTTGCTGCACTCAGTTAAGCTCCACTAAGCACAGCTAAGCCTTGGCAAGCACTGTTTAAACAAGGAATGTTTTAGCAGTGCTTAACTGGTTTGTGCATTGCTAAGCAGTGTGAAGCATTGTTAAGCAATGCCCATTTAAGCACTGCTCAGGCTAGCTAAGCTGGTTTGCACACTGCAAGGATTGATAAGCATTGCGAGTTTAAGCACTGCTCAGCTAAGCTCAGCGGGTTTGCACGATGCTCAGCAATGCACCACATTTTTAAAAATTGTCCAATGGCAGTAAAGGGTGGGAAACAGGCTTATTTAAGTGCAACAGGTGGGAATACAACAGAACCAGTTGGAATTTGATCTTGGCAGGAACTATGGATAGTTTTGGAGAGGGTGCACATCCGGGCACAGCATTGGGGCATTCTGGAGTCCAGGGTCATAGTTGGACTCCTCATTAAATGCCATGATGTCTGGCTGCTGCAGGACTGGTACCAGGGATCGGAGTACAAGTTAGAGGCCTGGGACCGGCTGGCACATGATCTCACCAGTGCAACTGATATCCCCCATACAGGTGAGCAGGTGTGTCATCATTATGTTGATCTGAAGTATTGGAAGGAGGAATCTCTTGGCCACCTGGGTCCAAGATGCTCGGAATGTGAATGCCCCATGAGTTTGTAAGTATTGTTTTACCAAAATGTAACCTGAATGTGTGCTAGACAGGTATGCATAATAGTGTGTTTCTCTCTCCACAGGTGCAGAGGAGAGAGTTTGAAACCTAGAGGCCCACTCTGGAATCATAGATAAACTTACTAAGCTGGGAATAAATCCCTACATCACTCAATAGGTTGCTAACTGGCTTACTGATAGAACCCAGACAGTAAAAGTAGCTGACTCTAAATTCAGCTCCAGACAAGTGACAAGTGGAGTACCTCAGGGTTCAGTCCTGGGACCACTCTTGTTTGGGATCTACTTCTCTGAAATACAGGCCAACACTAAGGGACTCTGGCTAACAAAGTTTGCAGATGACTGCAAACTGGGAGCCATTATTGAATCCCCAAAAGATGTGGATATTCTACAAAAGGGTGTTACAGAAACAGATGCCTGGTGCCAGAGCCATGGGCTCAAGCTTAATGCCAAGAAATGTATAGTTATCCCCTTTGGAAAAAAACATGTACCCATGAATTGCAACATAGGTGGCAGGACACTAAACATCAAAAGTGTGATGAGTGACTTAGGGACACAGGTGGACAGTGGTCTCACTTTCGATAACCACATTGCCACAACAGTCAGAAAATCCTTCTATGTGGCACACCTCATCACTAAGGGCTTTTCATCCAGAAAAAAGGAGGTCATTGTCCCACTGTACTCATCCCTCATTAGACCCATTATAGAGTATAATGCCCCATTTGGTATGTACCTCACAAGACATCTGCACCAGCTTGAAAGGCCACAGCAATACCTCACTAAATGAATCACAGGCCTAAAGCAGATGCCATATACTGACCGTCTACAAAAACTCCAACTATACTCTGTGGCATATCGTCTACTCAGAGGTGATCTCTGCTTAACATACAAGGCCATGTCAAACCTTGAGCTGTTGGACATGCTCCACTTAAAGAAATCCCAATCCCTCAGAGCCACATGCTCCAGGGATCTAAACCTTGTCATCACAATGAACAAAACATGCTGGAGGGATAGGTTCCTGACCCAGAGACTCCCCATACTCTGGAATAGACTGCCCATACATACCAAGCAGAGCACCTCTTTGGCCCTCTTGAAAAGGAACCTTGATGACTGGATGGGAGATAGGAAATTCACCCCGGGGATCATGTCAGTCACCCTGCTATATAGGGGCCTGGAGAAGTAAATATTGTGGGAAGACATATCCAGGGAATTGTTATGGCTAGGCTTGCATAGGCCCTAGGGCCGATAGCCTAGTACCAACCTATGAACCTATGAACCCATGCAGGGTGCCTGGCCAAGTTGCACTGTGAGTGTGGTGAGTACAGATGTATCTTGCAATCTATAGTCATATAAACAAGAAAGAGTAAATTAGTAACTGCCAAGAGGTATATTCAGTTTTGAATGTACTGCAGTGAATGTGGTCATAGACCTGGACTGAAATAAGTGAGTAATGCCACGTACAGTTCAATAAAGATGAAAGCATGAAACCTGATAATATTAAGGAAATGTGGAATTACAGCTGTATTGCAGCACCTGCATTATTTGAACTGTTATTCAATAAAGACTGGAAAAATATACCGATCACTGCATGGTGTCACCCCTAATAAAGCTGTGTTGTGCAATATGTGTGTATTTTGTGCTGTTGATCATGAAATGGAGTATTACATCTGCTGTGAACTAAAAACACAAAGAAAACCTCTAAGTGACTGAAGGTTAGCTAATAAAGTGTCTTCTGCTAAAATGTAGATGTGGAGCTGTACTACAAGATATAATGCATTATATTTGTTCTGCACTAAGATCTGAAGCAATAATAGGGACACCCAAGGTACATTGTGTATATCAGGATTGTCTTGTGTTAACCATTGCATTTCAGCTATATGAATTCCTGCTCTTAGGTATGTTGCTGAAGGCAAGTATGAAACTGTAATAGCTGTAGACTGCAAATATACCATCTGCAATGGTATAGGGTCAGGTGGCCAACCCAGCACTCCAATATGGTTTGTACACATCACAGATATTTCCAACCACTACGGGTATATTGTCTACACCTGCATTCCATGTATTAATGCACAGTTCACCTACTATCACGGTCATGCATGAATCTCATGCATGCAGGTTCAAGTGTCACTGCAGTCTTGTATAACACTCTACCTCTATTACCAGGTCATATTTTGTTACCAGGTGAGCTCTAGGCACATATCAGTCAATCGATAGGCAGCAGTGGCTCACTAGCTGAGTTTGATAAATGACAGTTGTGATGTACATTTTGTCACACACAGACCGGGATTCACGTCCAGTGACAAGTACTACTAAATATTATGGAAACAGTTATATATTGTTAACAGATGGTCTCCGCACAGGAATTACAGGTAAATAAATGTCTGTAGTAGCTGTTAGAATGAGTTAATAATTTGTGTGTTCAGATGTACCAGAGTGTTAACAGCAGTGCTCAGCAAAGTGATAAGATGTCAGAAAATAAAGGCAACAAGTACAATAGTATAAAAGTTAATAAAATAAATAAAATGTGTAATCTTGGTATAGCTGTATGCCTGGTGTCCGTGAATGTCTTCTGATACTCTAACCCCATGCCTGCCAAGGACAGCATGATAGTCATAAACTCTCTGTACTGTGCACGATACATGTCTCTTATGTGTCATGCTGTCACAGTCTGTGATCACTGTTGCCTAATCCCACTGTCACAGATCTATCATCGACATGATTTATGTCAATAGCACAGTCACACTGCATCAGTCCATAGTACTCCTTGGTAGTCATATATGTCCACCTGACATGTAATAGTCCACTGCAGTTGTGTACCAGTAGGTGTTACAGCTTGGCCATACTGTCCCATGTGGATAGCTTGAGAGGTATGTACATGCTACAGAAGCTATAGGGTACTTATATACATAAAGGAAGGGCAGACCTGTAGAGTATATAGGAGTACTGTTGCAAACAATATAGTCTATACTGATATTAATGGACTGTAATTCTCTCCCCCCCACTCTTTATCTGCATCATAATTTATTATTGTTATACATTGGTTATGGCTTACTATTAACCTATGTTCTCAAAATGTTATGTTGGGACTTGTGTTTTATTATTGTTATGTATTACAATGGTTGCATACTAACATACCTTGTTGAATTACCTATGTTGTTAGCCTTATGCCGTAAATGTTACTGGCATGCTGTTACTATAATGACTGTTATCTCACTTATTGTTGTGTTCCATATACTATGCAATGTTATGTTACTGGCTTATTTGCAACATTCTGGCATGCTGCTATAACTAACTAAATGTTGTATCCATTACTAACCTATTTACTTTGAAATACCTCAACACTATAGCTCGACTGGGTGAACCAGTTCCTGGCAATACACCTACCATACCTCAGCTAGCCATGGCACTAGGTCCCAACACATCTGGGACCCAAGCTGGTGGTGCTCTCTCCATTAGCCCTACACCACCTATGGGCAGGACCCTCTCAGGGGACAGGATCCATTCCCCCCTGTGAGCAGGGGTGGGGGGTTGTCACCATGAAACAGCTATTGGTAATGGCACACAGAATTGTGCATCATGGCTATGAGAATCGCCTGCACCAGATTGAGGGCAGACTCACTAACCTGGAGGGGCAAGGTGTCCTCGGCACCCAGCCTCCAGAGCAGCCACCTTCCAGGCAGCGAAGGAGCAGTGTTGACTGCCCATGGGTGGGGAGATCAATCTCACTGCTGCAGTCTGGGAGCACATGGCTCTCTGATTACACAACATCCTCCTCGTCCAAGGTGTTTACCCCCACTCATGTGTCACACACTGCCCCGGTATGCTGTCCTGTTTGTTTTATCTCTCTGCAAATGTAACATCTCCTATCCAACTTACCTCCCCACAAGTACCTATATCTCTTCCTCAACATTCCCCTCTCACCTTAAAAAAAAAAAAAAAAAAATGGCACCCGTCCCACAAAAAATACCACTTCATGCATAGCTCTCCATTTTGCACCCACATCCACTGAACACACTTAATTATTACATGAATTAATCAATACAGTTATGTTGCTGTCACCCCTCTCTCTGCGGTGAGAGGCTCCAAATTCCAAATTCTCTGTGACCTGCACAGCTGTTGCTGTATACGAAATAGAAAGATATGGTCCTTTCCTACACCCGTCCAGCACAGCCTTGCCTGCCTTTCAGTATGTTTTTCCCCTTGCTTGCCCCCATTTCACCACTTTCCTATCACCCCTTTTTTCTTTTCTTTTTTTAAAATTTGGGTGGTTTAAGTGGAGCTAAGCAGCACAACGTGCCATGCAAACTCGCTTGAAACTACTTAAAAGTGTCTTAATCACCTTCTGTGTTTCTGACTCTTTTAGACACATCTGCAAAATAATCACTCCTGCCAAGTCTCAAACGCAGGCCCATATCAACTACAACCTAGTACATTAGCCCACTAGGCCACTCAGCTCTGAAGTAAAACAGGTGTTTCCATAAACATAACAGCAACACACCAAACAGCCAATACTTTTTGAGACAGAAAAACATTTAATAAATACAGGAAATTAGTTTAAAATTATATCACAAACATAATAATATATGTACATATGTATATGTGTGTGTGTGTTTATATAATAATTCTTTTGATTAATATGTATAATATTTTGGTATATAAAATGAATTTTATCTTATAAAGAATGAGTTTTCCATTTAAAAATGAATTTAGGGATATCATTTTTGTTTGTATTTTCTATAATATGTGTAGAATATTGTTATTGACAAGGTCACTTTAAAAAGGAATGTTGTATTAATTGAATCATTGCTTAATTGTTTGGATATGTGCTATATAAACTAATTGTTTGTAGCAAGCAAATGTGATCCTTGAAGGCGAACTGCCGAGGTACCAGGTCAAAATAAAGTGAAGAAAGGCATTGGCTGTTTGGTGTGTTGCTGTTATAGTTTCGCTGTTGCTGTGTGTTTTTATCTATCTTCCAAGCCGTGCTGATCTTGAGGTTAAGTTGAAAGAGAATTTTGTTTGGAGAATCCAAGCAATTTTGCCTCTATTTCCATCATGTCACATAACGGGAATATAGAGCGGAATTCTACTATGGAGACTCTTTCATTTTTGGAGATGGTGTCGGAACGTGAAAGGAAGTTCATTGATAGTGATCCTTGGAATCTGAGAGGTAATGTGGAAGCTGATGGTCGTTTTAGCACTCTGAACAAGTTAATGGCCAAAGAATCCGCTCTTTATTATGACACTAGACTGTTAGAAAAGTATTTGAGTCTAAATGTTACACCCAGAGGGCTCCGAATTGATAAATTACCGGCTGCCCCGTTTTCAGACGAAGAATCTGATTTACTTGAAGAGTGGAAGCAAACATCTCTTCAATGTACTCTGGGTTGGTTGCGTACGCTTGTAAAACGCAACAATAGAACTCATGAGAAATTAAAACAAGAGATTTCCACCTTGCAAAATGAACTGTTGGTTGAAGTAAATTATAGAACTCAAATGCTTGAAATCAGTGAGAGAATAAATAAATTGGAAGCGGATGTTGTGCTTAAAAAACGTGCAAAATTAGTCCGGGACTTAAAGGACTACGATACCGGCATTATTTTCAGTTGGCAACGTGAGTCGGGACGTAATCAATCGAGGGGGAGAAGCTGGACGAGAGGTTTCAAACGAAGGAACATGTCAGCCTCGGCTTCATCGGCTGAACGCCACGCTGTAAACAAGAATGTTTCTTTTGCCAGGACCGAGAACAATAACCGGGTCCAGAATAGAGAAGTCTCTGAAGACGTAACTGAAGCTTCCAATTCTAATTCCACCAAAGCTGTGAATTTTCAAAATGATGGTTGGAACAAGGGAAAGAACGGAAGAAATGGTCGCAAGGGTCGTTACAAATGAACGTTTGTTAGTAGAAAATGTATGTATGACTAATTTTGATACACTACAATGCATTAATTTGTCTGATCTGCATTTGGATAATGATATGCTTAGTGTGTTAAACAAAGGGAGCAAATTTGTTCCCACCTTTTTTCCGACATACGCTGACATTTATTTGGAAGTTAAGGCTTTCATTCGGAAACTGTTACTCAGGGTGTATTTCAGTAAATGTGTTAAAAAGAAAACACCTAATATAGAACATTTTGAACAAGTTGAACAAAATGAGGAAATAGAGTTGGATGAAAGCCTTATGAATGTTTCAATATATGATTATGAACATGATGAAAGTCTTTTGGAAGAGAATATTGAAATGTCAGGTAGTTGCCAAATTGAAAATGAATGTAATGAAAACTACAGGACTGGGTATGGTAAATTAGAAATGCCAAAATTCAAGAATGTTAAATGTAATTTTACTCCTTCCATTGTTGTACCAGCTATAATATTGTTTCATAAGGTGATTTTGAAAGAAATTGAAGCTTCATTTAAGGAATTTTGTAGGGAGAATAAACAATTTAATCTCAATAGGCAAGAATGGTTAGCCTTAAAAAATTTAAGAGACATTAAAGATCAGTACATTTTTAAATGTGCAGATAAAGGGGGAAACTGGGTAATTCTAAGCAAATCAAATTATTGTAATATGGTTTATAAATTGCTTATGAATGTTGAAGAATATAAAAAAACTTGATCATGACCCACTTAAAATGTATAATGAAGGTTTATTATTCTTATTGGAAAAGGGAGAACGATTAGGTTTCTTCTCACATGGTGATGTTAAGAAGATGTATATCAAAGAACCGAATCCCCCTATATTATATGCCCTACCAAAAGTTCACAAAGACATGGTTAACCCTCCTGGGAGACCCATAGTCTCGGGAATAGGCTCATACATGGAGAATGTTAACACTTTTTTGGATTCTCAATTAAAGATTCATTTAACTAAAGTTAGTGCTCACATTAGTAATACTTATGATTTAATTAATGCTATTTCCAATTTGAGATGGAATTCTGAGTACTATTGGGTAACCATTGACGTCAAGTCACTGTATACTAATATAGACAAGAGATGGGGATTAGAAGCCATTAATAATATGTTGGGTGAGGGACCCAGAACTAATTTTTTGGTCTTATTGTTAGAATATTGTTTGATGCATAATTATTTTATGTTTAATAAAGAATATTTTTTACAGACCAAGGGAACAGCTATGGGGGCAGCTTTTGCCCCCACATATGCTGTTATATACATGGATTTTTTTGAAAGAAGTTTCATTTATCCCACTGAATTTTTCAAGAACAGGGTAGTTTTATATAAGCGTTTCATTGATGATTTAATTTTTGTTTGTAAAGGGGAAATGCATGAATTTTATGATTTTTTTGAAAATTTGAATAACAATACACATGGTCTTTCTTTCTCTTATGACATCAATAGGAATGAAATTAATTATTTGGACTTGACTTTGTTCACAAGAGAAAATGTCATTGAATTTAGACCTTACAGAAAAAGCACTTCAGTTAATATGTTTTTGCATGCTTCAAGCATGCATCCCCCTCATTTGTTAAACGCACTACCCTTTGGAGAATTCAAGAGAATTTATTCTCACACTAGTATACAGAAAGATGTTGATGATGAACTAAATGATGTCTTTTTGAGATTAAGGGACAGAGGATATGATGCACTTCTTTTAAACAAAACAATGGCAAAGGTAAAAAACAATGGGAAGGACAAAGATACCATAACATTTAAAGATGATACCTGTAGACCTCAACTGACAGAGAAGAATGTGGAAAAATTATTTTTTGTTACCAAGTATACCACATTCTCTGATAGATTAGTTGGTATAGTTAGAAGGTTTTGGTATTTGGTAAGTGAGGATGACAACATAGGTGAGTTGTTTCCCCATCATGTTACTTTTTCGTTTCAAAAAGGGAAAAATTTGAAAAATATTTTGAACCACAACTGTTGTAATGATAGAATTACACGGTTGGTTAAAACAGGTACATTTAAGTGTAACTCTTGTAGTCTTTGTGATAAGGTTGTTAACATTAATTCTATCAATGGCATTATACATACCCCTAAATATTATTTTAGTTGTAAATCTATTGGGGTAGTATATGCCTTGACCTGCAGTTGTGCCAATATTTGGTATATTGGCCAGACCAAGAGGATGGTCAGAGTCAGAATCTTAGAGCATCTAAAAGACATTAGGAATTTGAACTTACTCAGTCCAGTAGCTAAACATTTCGTGGACATTCATGAGGGCAACAGTGACAGTTTAAGATTTGGAGTCTTGGGTAGACCATTTGTTAGTATTGGTGATAACATCACCAATAAATTATTAGAACTAGAGACTAAATTGATTCTTAAGTTCAATACTATAAGGCCACATGGCTTGAATTTAGAATTGGGGATATGATGGATTTATGAGATATGAAATAAATAAATGAAAATAAATATTAAATATTAATTATTTCTTAATATTTAAGAAAATACTTTTTGAGACAGAAAAACATTTAATAAATACAGAAAATTAGTTTAAAATAATATCACAAACATAATAATATATGTACATATGTATATGTGTGTGTGTGTTTATATAATAATTCTTTTGATTAATATGTATAATATTTTGGTATATAAAATGAATTTTATCTTATAAAGAATGAGTTTTCCATTTAAAAATGAATTTAGGGATATCATTTTTGTTTGTATTTTCTATAATATGTGTAGAATATTGTTATTGACAAGGTCACTTTAAAAAGGAATGTTGTATTAATTGAATCATTGCTTAATTGTTTGGATATGTGCTATATAAACTAATTGTTTGTAGCAAGCAAATGTGATCCTTGAAGGCGAACTGCCGAGGTACCAGGTCAAAATAAAGTGAAGAAAGGCATTGGCTGTTTGGTGTGTTGCTGTTATAGTTTCGCTGTTGCTGTGTGTTTTTTTCCATAAACATACCCTGATTGCCAATGACACACTGCTTGTACATATAATTACAACCAAATAAATCATGATGGCTGTATGTGAGGCCTGGGATAGCAGGTATAGCTGTCAACTTGCACAGACTGTTGCAGAATGTCCACAGTTGTGCCACCTACTTTTGGCATGGTTTTCACAAAACCTTTTCTGTGTGCTGAAGTACTGGCAAGTCAGTACAGATTGAGGTTAGAAACCCATGATAGACAGTTCAATGTCACATGTCATACTCATCCCAGCACACATGTTAATGTGAATCCTGTGTAACAGACTGTATGCTTGCATATATATCTTGCAAATACACCTGCTGTAGTGTTGACTCAGTAGCTCAGTCTGTTAAATTCTTAGCATCTTGTACTTTTTTGCAACCCACAGTCCTGGGTTTGAATCCAGTGTGTTGCAGTTCATTGACATGCTTGTGAATGCAACAAATAATGAATGAGTCCTGCAATTTTAAGCAGAACAGGTTGCTGCTACTGCATTCACTGCTACCCATGTTAGCATGTCAAAGTCCTGTAAGTAGGGACACACTGCACAAATATGTATAGGCTACCAAATTTCACCTACCGCTCTCTGAATGGCACTGTTACATAACATAAGCACCTTAAGCACGTGCCTCACCTGGAATGTCATGGGTACCCTCACCCTGGCACTGCTGTAATGACAGAGCTGACACTGCTCTCTCACTGACACATACAGCTTGCTGCCCTTCAATGTGTTCACACTCCCCAGTATGATTCCTGGGCAAAACACAGCAGCTGCAGCCTGCAACATATGCAGCAGTATGTTCAGCTACCTGCTACAGACCTACCATACCTTACAACCCCCAAAAACAAGGGATCCACATAATACCCATACATAAAGGGATGGGGGCAAAGGTCAAATGACAGGGACATGTGTCACAGTTTGCCCCTACAAACATACATAGCTGATAGACCAGCAGCTACTGCAGCAGCATGCATATTCTGATGCATATGATGTATGAACTTACATCTGTCTTCCCTTCCCCCTTATCAACCTCAACCCACATTGTTTAACACTGAGCTGCCACATAATCAGAAAGTCATTTGACAATGGCCAAACATAGCATGCAAAACTGTGGACATACCACATAAATCCCAACAGTGGACAGTAGTTGTGCCTACCCTCTGAGAGGCTATAGTCTAAACACCATGGTAATGTCCATCTTGCAGACTAGTAAAGGGGCCAAGGCCTACATGAAAGCCTTAAATATTGCACTATTGTGCCATGCCATCGGCTAATGAGAGTGCTACCCAGCTGTTCCGGATGCAATTAGCAAGTCTGGGTCACGGATTGGTGCACAGGAAATCACCTGGTGTGCATTATCTACAAAAGACAAGCAGCTGCCTATAGTAAACAGGTCTATAACTTGATTTGCCAAGACAGACTGCAATTTCTGAAGCATTTTTCCTCAGGACTTCAGCACAAAAGGATTACAGCATTCTACCTGTATGTAATACAAGTCCTCATATAATGGGATGCAGATGGTAGGATGCAGTTATGGGGAACAGGGATTACAACAGTATGCCTGTAGTATATCTTTGGGAATGACATGTTTGTGAAAATTTGCTGTTCAACAGCTACAGGCATGCCTTTCAACTGTTCCTGCTGTTACTTAGGTCACAACTCTGGCCCTCTCACTACCTCCTACAATGGTCGGCTCCTGTACAAATGCTACTGGGTTGTGTGCTTTACATAGTGACAGTAAGTCAGGGTGGACATGGCTGTCATATCACATGATGTAATGCCATTCAGCTCCTCTGTCTGTGAATGTCACACAGGAATAGTTCAGACATTGTAAAGGTGTCCCTGACTGTCCCTGATGTACTCTGGCTAGGTCACTGTTTAATCGACATTTGTATCTCATTGCTTGAGATCTAGGGCTAGCATACCTGGCAACCCACTACAGCAGGAATGAAGGTCATAGCCAGTAGTAGTGGATGGACACAGGACCAACATCAGTGACAGAGTGTACATATTGATCATACAAAGTAAGGGAATGAATACAGTAACAAATACTGCTGTAGCAAAACTGTTTTCTGAGGGCTCTGGCATATGACAGCCAGATTCCCCACATCCTGAGAACAAACATTAAGTAGTGTCCAACCATTTCCCAGACATCCACATTTTTCTGGCAAAGGGTCCACATATATCAGGCACACGTACACATTCTGAAACATCTGTGTACTGCAGAAGTTGGACACCTACAGGGAAGATATCCTACAGCATGTTTGCATTGTTGTCTGTCATTGTGGCACACGGACGTTGTTGGACTGTCCCCATATATTTGTAGTAACAAACACCTATTTGAAGGACAGTGACTGACATGGTATTGGACGTTGCCTATAGGGGACACACCACAGTACACGGCATTGATGAGAGTGGAGACATACAACACACTCCGTCACGGCATGCAAGGATATAACCGGTATTGCCACTATGTTGCTGATAGTCACATACTGTGTTGATAGACAGTGGGGTAAGATGAGAGAGTTAGAGAAGATAGTGCTGTACAATTTGGATGTGCAGGGTGTGTATATAGTGGAGAGCAATGTATGTGGTCCTGTGATTTGTTCCCCTCTTCTTGCCTTTCAGAAAAGAAATATAAATGGAGCCACCTGCCATTTTCAGCTGCGGAAAATGATGTGATCCTGGATGGCCTCAGACTGCATCACAACATACTGCTGTCCAGGAGTTGCCAGAATTGTCAGCAATGTGCTGCACTGTGGGCTGACCTCATCACCGCAGTAAACCAAGTAGGGCTACAGGAAAGAAGCTATGAGCAGGTCCAACACTGGGTGATAGATATGATAAATGCTGCACGGCAAAGGGCCACTGCTGTGGCCAAGGACTGTGTGGCCACCACTGGAGGGCCTGCAGCAGAACAACCACTCTCAGCCACAATGGAATTCCTGGTGAACCTGGGATCAACCACCAGCTCCCAAGTATCCATCACCCCATACGTCGTGGAGGCGTGAGCCACAGTTTCTACAACAGAGAAGCGTCCAGGTAAGCCTCTTGTGTTCAGCACTGTAATACTTTATCAGTCATTGCAGCAGCCTCTGCATATCAGTACATGGATGTCAGGGCAATCTGCATTTGGAGGGGGTCTGTTTGTAACACACACCTGTACACACATACTCAGAATTTCAGCAATGTGAGTAGTATCATAGTTCCTACTGTACATGTTGATATATGCACATATTATCCTGTAAAAATGCCACATTTGTTTTTGGTGACAATGCCTCTCCCTCACATTTGCATAGGTACTTCTCCCTTACATTTGCATAGGTGCATCAGGTGTGCCTGGAGTCCAAAGTCCTGTAGCCGGTGAGTGTGAAACTGTTTTTGTATGGATCCTATATCCCGAAGAATGTTAAGGGCTGCCATTTTGTTTTAGACACAACTGATATGCTTAGCCATATCATATTGTACTGTATGTTCAGTTTTGGAGGGGTTAACTGAAGTGCATTGAATCAGTAATCACAGTTGTACATTTGGAGGAATTGTAACATATCTGTACTTATTTTTGTGAAGGTGTATACAGTCTGCTATACAGGGGGCAATAGTATGGTCAAGATGGGTGCACTGTGTTTTAGGTGTAGGTCTATTGCATACACTGACATATCTTTTATCTCACAGGTGTGCAGTAGTGGCAACATTAACCAGATATAGCTGCAGTGCATCTGACAAAGGGCCTGTCTTGTATGTGTATGTTGTAGTCTGCTTGTGTGTTGTGCATGGGATCAGAAATATGATGTGGTATATGTAATGCAGTTGTGTCACCTCACCTGTATGTGTGTGTGTGTGTGTGTGTGTGTGTGTGTGTGTGTGTGTGTGTGTGTGTGTGTGTGTGTGTGTGTGTGTGTGTGTGCATGTGTGTGTGCATAACCAGACATAATAGCGCAGGTATTAATGTACTTATGTTGTCTTCCTCCTCACAGGTGAACATAGGGATTGGAGTCTGTCCCCCTCAGAACCTGATGTTAGTGTCTGATGATGATGGTGGCCATAGAGAGGCACAAGTGGGGCTTTTGGGGGTTGAAGCTGTCCCATGGGTTGACATACTACTTCTTCCCCTATTGTCCCCGCACACAGTCAGTATGCCCACACATACAAAGTCCCCTGTGACTACACATATCGTACAGTCAGAGTGTGGTGGCATCAAACAGGAAAGTGTGGCAACTATGGCATCAGTGAGTGTAGACACTATCCATAGCCAGAGAGCTGGTGAGGTGCCAAACAAGCAGATTGACAGGGGTACTCGAAGGAGGACTGCTGCCCATCTACCACCTGTCATAGATGTCACATTACGAGTCCCTCAATGCATGTTTCAGTCCATCATGGAGGCACAGGCACATTCTGAACGCAACACCAGATGGATGCTCAGGATCATGGATGCATCACTGACATCCATGACTCCCTCCAACACATTGGTGATGCCATGCATCATTTCACTGATTTAGTGGACAGACAGTGGGGTGAGACTTGTCAGTCCTTGATTGCACATGTCTGTGCTAGAAAATGTGGTCAGAGTATAACACTGGACAAGTGGCCATAGGCAGCAAAACCATCCACTGAGAGACCACATGGCCATGCATACTCACCCTTCTGTAGTGGCAGTACCTCCAGCATTACAGGAGGGAGGGTGCTGTCCACACCATGACATGGCAGGTTCTGGGTGGAGTTGTGAGGACACAGGCCCAGCAGACACCAGTTACTGTCAGCGACTAGTACTGCATCTGACCCTGGGCATGGTGGTGCCAGTGTCACTCCTGGCAGATCCAGTTCCCATGTTCATGGACAGAGACAGTGACTTGTCCATTCTGCCATGTATGGTCCACCACTGTCCAACATACCTACATGTAGGGCTAGCATCTGGCTTGACTGTGTATGTGCACACACTCAAACATCACTCTCACATGCAGGTCACCAACAGACACACACAGCACCTCTCCATTGCCCAGCTGGCCATCACTGCTTCCTGACTTA
This sequence comes from Protopterus annectens, assembly GCF_019279795.1. Classification (NCBI taxonomy): domain Eukaryota; kingdom Metazoa; phylum Chordata; order Ceratodontiformes; family Protopteridae; genus Protopterus; species Protopterus annectens. The sequence goes on along the minus strand of NC_056733.1, from coordinate 1,502,199,783 downwards.
CAAACACAATGCCAACTGTTTGGCACAGCATAGGCCTCCAGCACCCCAACACCATAACCTGTGCATGTGATGATACATGTGCTACATCCCTGCCATCCATAACATCAATCCAGGGACATGCAAATATGTGTCTGATGTACAGGGTGACTATAGTACATTACATTACATTTTGTAGTGCAGTAGTGTTATGTCATGATAGGTGCTGTATGCTGGCATGTGTCATGAATACACATCAAAGTGTTTGTACATTTGTTGCATGATGTTAGATTGGCAGTAGTGTTGCAGACTGATAGGTGTCTCTGAGAACTTTGTATGTTTCTGTTCCAAGGGTCTACATGACTACACTGTGGAGACTTGGTGGCAATACAGCAGCTGAGGATGGCATGGTAGCAAAGCAGAAATATGACATCAGCAAGGTATGGCTGTATACTGCATGTGCATGGTCACCTAGATGTGTATGTATAGAACAGTGTATCAGGGACAATGGGAGCAGGCAGCATAATCCTTCATGCATACCCTGTGTCAAGGCATTCTACCCTTTATACGTGTCACCTGGGTGTCCTGTACCTAGAAATGCAGGTGGTGGTCTACTCACAGGGACTTAAAATGTATAGCCATGCACACACATAAGCAAGACACACTGCTATAAAGGGATATATTCACATACACACACTCACAGAGTTGCCATTTCTGAGATTAGCAACCCTACCTATCTAGTAGTATATACTATAATACTAAGCACGTATTGCATGTGCCAAGGAGCTTATGTGTTTTGAGAGTGTCTGCCAGTACTGTTAAGGTGGATGATATCAGCAGGTCAATGGGTGGGATTGACAGACTGGCACACTGCTGCAAGGTGTTATATTTACACACACACACACACACACACACACACACACATTTGCCCTTTCTGAGATTAGAACCCCTACCTATCTAGTAGTATATACTATAGCAATAAGTGCTTATCACATGCACCATAGAGTCTATGTGTTTTGAGAGTGTCTACCAGTGCTGCTAAGGTGGATGACAGCAGCAGCTGTTGATAGGGAGTTTACTGTTGTGGAGGAAGCTAGCCACAGAACCATAAGATGATTGCCCATTGCACAAACATAGGCCTAATGGACATGTCTGTACTGCTGTATGGGAAATAGCTACATACACACACACACACACACACACACACACACACACACACACACACACATTGGCTGATGTCAGATTAGAACCCCTGCAGCTCACATTACTAGTTGCATATGCCACCATTTACAGTTAGTGTACAAATGGCTGCAGCACTACATCAATCTACATCTTTATGTGGCTATATATATATATATATATATATATATATATGTATACACACACACAAACACACACACACACATCTGTTATCTCTATAGATCTCTCTCTCTCTCTCTCTCTCTATATATATATATATATATATATATATATATATATACGGGTCTACTTTGTTTTGTTGAATCTCATTTCACTGAATTTCATTTCACCCTGACTCCTTCGCTGAAAACTCAAATTACTGAAAACGCATTTCACTGAATTTCATTTCACTGAACTGCAGTTAGTATATATGGCACTGTGTAGAGTACTGTAAGGCAAGAAAAAGGTAGATGCCCTTTTTCCCACTGTAGTGTGATCCTGGAGTTAGAATATAGTTAGAAGGGTCTGTTAGGGGCACAGCTTTTTGAGTACATATTATCTTCTGGAGAGAATTAGTAACTCGTGTTGTAACTATGCATATCTATTGTTTAAAATGTATTATTTTTAAGTTTTTGGTAAAATGCAATATAAAACAAAAAAGGTGAGGGCTTATGCCCCCTACACCATCCAATGTGGGGGCTGTGCCCCCCCAAACTATATATACTAACTCGAGGGCTTCACCAGATATATTGACACAGCGGAACCCTGACTTGAGCAGCCCAAGCACATGCTCTATGATGTTCCTAGTTTGTGCGTGTGCTTCATTTTGGCATTCTTCGGTAGGTGTGTGTGTATTTCTGATGGGTGTCATCATCCATGGTTCCAGTGCATAGCCAGCATCCCCCAGTAGATGGCCATACGGGATGTCCCACCAGTAAACATCTGGTACAGCTGTGATACGTGCCAGATATGGGAGTCATGATAACTGCCAGGGCAGCCAGCATACACACTCATGATAATACCCTGGGCATTACACATGACCTGGCAGTTGATGGAGTGATACCCCTTGCCATTGACGTAGACTCTACCCTCCTCACCGGGAGGTGCTTTGATGTGTACATGAGTGCAGCCTATGGCACCCATTACCTCAGGGTAATGTACTACATGGTGTCAGAGAGGCATACTGCTGGCCCTCTCCTCAGGATGCAGGGTAAATAAATGTGCTCACTGGCATGTATTTGCATGGCAGCCAGGAACTGGTGGAGTACCCTGGATGCAGATGCCTGTGAGACCCCCATCATGTCCCCAGTTGGTCTTTGAAAAGTACCTGTAGCTTGTATTCTTAGGGCTACACATACCTTTGTTTCCACTGGGATGGGTTCCCCTCTGTTGGCTTTGGGTCTGAGTTGAAAGTGGCAAAGCATGGTGAGTTCTTATAACATGTCTCTGTCCACCCAGTAGCGCTCTACAACCTCCAGCTCATGCAAGCTCTTGGAAAGTTAGCCTGGGTCTGAACACTCTTCTTCTTCTCAGTCTAGCCTATTGTCAGAAGCAGCATCAGCACTGACCTCGGCCTCTAGTACATACAGATGTAGGAGAGTAGCAGCATCCACTAGCATTCTGTTAGTTAAAATTCCCAAGTCTGTACTCTAATGGTCCAGAGCATGTGGGAAAAATCAGATTGTAGGGTGCATCCATACTTTATATTGGAGTGCAGCCTGTGTGGATTGGCTAACTATGATGCATTCCACTTGCCAGGTATACCACTGAAGGGTTTGAATGGCCCTCTGTCAGTGGAACAGGGCTTATCAGTCATTTATACATGATTGGGTTTCCCAGGTTATTTCCTTTTTTTTAAAACTGCCTTCCCTGCTAAGCAGTGCAGCACAGTGAGCAAACATGCTGCACTGCTATAAATGCTGCTCAGCAGTCCAGACGCACCCCTATCCACAGGCATGCTCAGCATAGCTTAATCCAGCTAAAACACATGCCCCACAGCTGATCAAAACTTAGCAGCAGTGGACACACCCCCCTTGCTTAGCTGAGCTGAGCAGCATGCAAACAGGCAGCACTGAGCTCCAATCCACTTAAACAGATAGTGACATACCCCTTTTTGATGTCAGCTACCTCTTCTGTGGACACAAACACAGTTCCGGGGCTACTCCAATTTTAACTGTGGACACAGTGGCCCATTTTTGCTCTTCAGTAACCCCAGCTCATCTGCATACAGATCCGTGCATACAACCTGGATATTTCACTACTCCAGGGCCTGCCCCTGTAGCAACCACAGAAATCTACCATTGTTCAAACTGCATGCAGGGCCCTATAATGCATTATTCTTACATATGTCTTATTTTTAGTTTTTAAACTTTTTAATATTTTTTTTTTGCCTTACTGCATGTTTTCATGCTGCTATGTGCTGCACAAATGTAATATGGGTATTAAAAACAAACATTTATTTTATAGTATTTTACATAATTTTTTGGACACACAGGACATAGTTTTCCACATATTCACTCCTACTATGACATTTCTGACCTTCTAATTGGGCTTTTACAGCCCCTGTTCAATTTTTAGATTTCTGTACACTGACATTTTCCGTGTACATTTCTAACACCAACATGGGTTCTGCAAGAATACTTATCTGCTTTCTGGATTACAAAACACCTTCATTTGCATGAATTTTACCTGCTTATGAGGTAGTTTGCATGCCACGGACACTTCCATGTATGCACGCTGGTGCATGCCCCTCTGCTCTGTTTACTGGATCGCACGCCTGCTTGATTCCGTGTTAGCTCCATGCCACACTGCCTTCATGGAAAATCATTCCATGTAGATTTTATTGAATTCCTCCCATATACATACACATATATAGATAGATAGATAGCTAGATAGATATAGATATATGATATAAAGCTTTTCCCAGTATGGAGGCTCGGGGGCCTCTGTAAATTAATGTTTTTTTGTATTTTGCAACATTGGTAGTGTTGATTTGACAGTGAACTTGAAAGCTTATAGATGTTTTGGATTTGAATTATTTTGCGCTGATTAAACCAAAAGCAATTATTCTCGGTGGACTCAATACAATATATCACTGGGTATTGGGCATGCTTCCTTCATATTATATATTACCAGCTCAGTGGTCATCCTATAATCCTGTGACTAAAAACATGGTTATCAAAGCAATATTGGCTTGTAAAATTCTACTGTCCTACTGTCAAGTAAACATAACAATTTTTTCTAAGCACTAAATACACCTTCCACCTCACTTACTTTTAATTGTCAGTTAACTAAGTAACATAAACCTTAAAATTATATTTTTCAAACAGTAGTTGACAACACTTACAATCAGTATACAGACCAACAATTAACAACTTTCAGAAAAATTATGAACAATCTTCACCAAACAAACTGCATATTGCTAACTGCAGGAATGTTCAGGATACTTTTAAGAAATTCATCCCTTTCCCAGAATGGGGAAAAGCATAGTGTGTGAGGCATGTTTTGCATGACTTGTAATCTGGGTTTTTAACTGCCAGTTATGACATTTTTTTTCATTTACTGATAAAACCACAATGGATATCTGATATTGTCAAGATTTTGGTACATTCGTTTTACTATTTCACAAATGTTTTGCCCTAGTCAGATGATCCCCTGACTGTGACACTGATAACCTGAGATCAAGTACTGAAGAGTTTTGGAGGAGTCAGTGAAGAATATGACATCAATTACCAAATGTTAGGTCACCTACACTGGAGGCAGGAGGCAGTCCTGCCAACTGCAGGAAGTGTGTCCAATGATGATAGGTGTATGTGACTTGGCATGTATGAGCAAGAGATGTGCAGATGGTTCTGACAGTCCTTGGCCATGCTCAAACTTTCATTATCCTCATGTGTAGCAGGCCCTCAGGTCTGGCAGCATGGACATTATCAGTGAAATGAAGATTTAGACACAGAAGATAGAAAATCCCTTACAGTGGTCAAGGTGATGATAGTGCATGACTAGCCTTTACCCTAGTGATGAGTAATAAAATGTATGGACCATAAATTATGAAACAAAATATAATAAACACTACATTTGGCTCTTTGTCTTCAAGTTATTATTCCTCTCACAGAAATTAAATCATAGAATATTTTATTATTATTAGGCTTTTATGTGATGAAATAAACTTTGAGATTTCCATGATATGGCTGAAAAAACGAGACGAGATACATACAGGCAAAATTATATTCTCAGGCAACTTGACAATGTTCAAATTTTGCTTATTAGCCTTTTCAGTGGATATTCATTTGATCAAATGAAATAAATAAAATGGCTCAGGAAGATTCCTAATATAGTGAATATACAGTGACTTTTTCCTTTCTTTTTTTTTTTGTTCTTAAAGCATAACTGACTTTTGGGACTGGGGGTTATATATGTGAGGATGCTTTTTAGGAGTTTGTGTAAAATGTCAAAATTGCCTGGCTATATCACTGAAACTAAACATTAAATTTTCTCTGTAGTAGGTGTGGAGGCTTTGTGTCTGTGTATGTTGGGGGGGTTCACTGCAAAAACAACAACAGCAACAAATAACTAATCTGAATTAATTTAGCAGTATATTTCAGTTACCAGCTGTAACACAGGATTTATGAGTATTAAAGGATGAGATATGCTTTAAGTTAGTAGTCATTTTTTTCTTTTCAGTTTGTGATTTATCCAGATGTCAGAAAGGTTTTCCAAGTCTACAGAAAATAATGTCACTTTATTATAGAAGCTCTAATGTTTTTTAGGTAGCATAATAGTGTCCAGTGGACTACAATATCAGGGCATTTCAGTAGTTCAGGATTTAAAGTCATGTTTTTCATTCTCCTGTCAGAGTGTCTCTCTCTCTCTCTCTCATTATATTTTTGCGCATTTGCACTCACTGAAATGTGTGTGTGTGTGCGTGTGTGTGTGTGTGTGTGTGTGTGTGTGTGTGTGTGTGTGTGTGTGTGTGTGTAACTATATTAGAATCTTTGTTTTATGTAACATCCACGGTGGTGCAGCGGTAGCATTGTTGCCTCACAGCAAGAGGTTCTCCCATTTGATTCTCGGCTGGAGTGCAGGGAGTGCCTTCTGTGTGGAGTCTGTTTGTCTTCCCCATGGTTGGGTGGGTGTTTGAAAGACATGCGTAAATGGGGGTGCCTTCGTTGAAGTCTGAACGTTGAGCTGGCACCTTGGCGTTTGTGAAAGTCTACTGCCAATCATTAGTGGACTGGAGTTCCGCTGTGGCAACCCCTAACTGTTAAAAGCCGAAAGACAAACAACAACATTAACCCACAGGTTTTGGCTGAAAATCTGCAGATCATTCCCGTCGACCCATTTAGCAAACAAACAAGGAAACAAACATACACATATACAAGGAAATAAATTGACTGAAATGGGGGTACCCTCAGACTTTAATCAAAACCAAGTTTGAAAGACTACAATATACAAAACAGAATTAACAAAAACAAACACAAAAAACACCACCATAAACAAAAAAGCACTACTACAAATGATATATTAAACCTAAAATACAATCTGACGCATAAAAAATATCCACCACACAAAACAGCATAATAGCCTCCAAATCACCATAATCTAGAACAATAATAAAAACACAACACAAGTTTAAATACACAATACCACACATAAAAGGAACTATAACCACCATAACAAAACTGGCACCTACATAACAACTAAAGCAAACAGCTATACAAAACATCCCATCACATAGACAATTTGCACACAACTACAAAGTAAAATATTCTGTGAATATTCAAAAAAAATAAATGAAAAATGCATAAAATGCAACAAAGAAAAATCAAAAGGAAAGAAGTGAAAAACAAAACAGCACACTATATTTATATAAAATTGCAAAAATACTGAAAAAAGAAATGAAACCTGCCATAAATGGTGTTGCAGAAAGTTGTTGAAACAAAAACAATACTGTTTACTGTATCAGTTGCCTAGCCAATGCAACATGTAAAATCCATGACACTATCACAGGCAACCACAAGCAACACATACTCCAAAAAAAAAAAGGGAAGCAAGGCTTATCACAATCCACACTGGAGCTTCTGAAGATTCATAAGTTTGTAGATTCATAGGTGTATGCAAGGCTAACAACCAATAGGTCTCTTATAAGCCTAGCCATACAAACACAAGCGTGACTCACAAACTTGATTTATGTAAGTGATGATTAACTGACTGCCTCTATCCATCAGAGATGTAGGTGCCAAGCGAGGGGTAAATTTCTGATTACCCATCCATTGGACCAGGTTATGCTTAAATAAGGATAGGGAGGAACTCAAAAGTGTCTGAAACAGTTGAAACCTATTATGCAGAAAAGGAATAGCGCTTTGCTTATTCTCTCAAAGATTTTTTTAACTGTTTCAAACAGCTATAACTCTGTACTGCAACATGGAAAATGAGAGATATTTACATATGCTACAGAAAATAACTATTGTGTACATATTATGTATTTGACAAGCCTGAACACATATTTCTTTTGGAACTCAAGTCTGGAAACTGCATTTTTTTCATTCTCAACTTTTAGAGGGCATTGTGAGGTACCAATCACTTTTGTTACAGCTTTGTATAGAAATTACTTAATAGCATGGTAACTATGCAATCACACCATCTGTCACTTATCTAAGGAGTAAAAGCCAATTAAACTATACACACAATACAATAAGAAAACAAAAGGGATGTTGCACTTCCTTAACTGCATTAGAACACATCTGCCTATTTACTACTGTTTCCTTTTCCATGATCAACAGGAGAAGTCTGCAAAACAACTTCACATATCTGCTCCTCCTCCCCAGCACATAAAAGAATCCTACTTCCTGGAAGTTAAGTGACAAGGACACTTCTATACCAATCAAACGGTTCATTTATCCTTTGTAGAAGCATTTGTTTTTATATTTTGATAAAGAACATTGCTTGTCTTCAGAAATTACAACTGAAAATTACATATGAGGAAATGTTGTGGCAAGCATTAACAATCATTTCCAGCAGTATGCTTGAAAAGGGTATGACTAGTTTCCTGAAACATTGGCTGTTTTTGTCAGTTTGCAAGAGGGTTCTTTGTCATTCCTCCCAGGTCACAAAAATTCCACCCTCCAGACCACGAAAATAGATATTGAAATCTTACAATAAACTCTTTTAGAAAAATTACTGTAAGCTTTCAATCACAATAACAGTTTGCTGCAGCAAATAAAGTATCTAACTGACACGGGTGTGAACTAATGGAACTCCTGATCAAATATAATATCAGGGAGATGGGACATATACTTAGAGATTAAAAAATTGTGAAATCTGTCACTCAAGATTTATTATACAAAGATCATAAATCTAAACACCAATCCATTTTTCATGAGATTGAAAGAGAATGTAATATTATTCAACATGGAAAGCTTAAAAATTGGATTGGGACCAGACCGATTACTTGCAAGGTAAAGCATATCTTAAACCTCCCAGAGGGCAGCATGCAGGTGATTATCAGCATAGACAAGAAAATTCTTAAATTAACCTACATGTGTACAATGATGAGCAGCAAAGTGAAGACCACCCTCCGGGTTATCCTCCATTATGGTGGTCGAGCGAATATGGAACAAGATGAAGACCAGTTCATGAACAACACCATCACAGGACCCAAACTTACACCTTGCCTCTCCACTTCACAATGGAAATTATCAGGGGAGGAGAATGAACAAGAGAACCACGTATGGAAGGAGATGATGGCTGTTTTTAATAACACACATCATTGCACTATTATTTCTAATAGTACCAATGACCTTATAGTTTATAATTATAGCACATTTAATATCACCAGTGTGCATGATGATTTATTTAGTAAGGGGTACATGTCCATACCAGCTCAATAAGCAGCTATCACAAGAATTATTAGTGAGTTAAAATTATTTATAAAAAATATTTACATTTGAAATTAATACTTGGTAGTGAGAATTTTAATATCAAGAACTGTGATCTATGGGTACCTAGTACTTTTAATCCAGAACTTCATCCCTTATTACATACTTTTGAACAAGTTTGTGAGATGGATATCTGATCTTTATTGAATCAACAACCTGCGAATAATATGAATAAGGTACAACATGGCATTCTTCAAAAGATTATGAATTTCAAGAACTTAAGACTTATACAGCCTGATAAAGGAGAAGGCCTAGTTATTATGAACCAACCTGATTATGTACAAAGGATTTTTAACATTTTGTATGATGATACATATTCTGAAGCATCTATTAATGAGATTAACATCTTGTATAAGAGATTTGACTTACAACTATATGGCATGCTAATGCAAGGGCAAATTAATCCTAATGAATACGGATGTATGGATGTCACTGAGACAAGGATACCTACAATCTTTAGGGTGCCCAAAATTCCTAAACATTTATACAAGCCACCATTTAGACCAATTGTGGATGTGGGAACCTCAAAGACTAGTTTTATAGCTAGATAGATTGATTGTCAGCTAAAAGATAAAGTTATGAATATTGAACATTTGTGTAGAGATTCTTGGGACTTTTTGATTAACTGTCAACTACTAGAAGACTTAATGAACGTGACATTATTAACCGTCGAATATCAATATATTTTTAGTTGCATCTCTCATAATACAGGTTTATAGTGGTTCACTGAGTATTTAACTGATATTTTACAATTAGAACAGGACAAAACTAATACTTTAAGTCAGTTGGTTGAGATTGTATTATACAATACTTGTACACTTTTCTAGGGACACTATTTCCAACAGAAGAAGGGCATAGCCATGGGGGCAGTCTGTGGGCTATTATATGCAAATATCATCATGGCAGCATGGGGACATAATTATGTTTTCAATAGTCAATTCAAAGCATCTTGGAGCATGTGCAACCACTTCTGGGATAATATATTTGTAGTGTGGATCGACAGCCTGGATAGAATACAATCATTTATTGATTACATCAATAATTCTACCTCATTTCTTAAATTCATCTATACCATTGGCCATGGCTCTGTTTCTTATTTGGATGTCAAACTATCCAAGGACAAAACTAAGAAATGTTTAACATCTTGTGTATATAGAAAGCCCACTTATTCAATATAATTTCTGCATTTTACCAGCAGCCACCCCTACCATCAAAAGCGAGCAGTAGTTAAAGGTCAAATGGTAAGGACAGCGAGGATGGCATCTGATTATCATGAGTTTATAAAGCAAAGTGACCTATTGCAAAACATATTTAACACGGGCTTTCCTTTGACCATGGTAAATGCTATAAAAAGAGGGGTAGTTAATAAAATAATCTTAGGAATATATGTTCCATTATAGAATAGTACCTATACATTGGGTACATGTATAGATAGATAATGATATGGGCTTAAGTTCTTTCCCAAATATGAGTGTATGTAACAATGGAAACAATAATATTAAAAATGACAATGGCCACCTCAGTTATTCATTTGTTACTACCTTCTCTGTCAACAGTGAAAGTATTTCTAATATGTTGTTTAAATATTGGAAGCTCGTACAAATGACAGAGAAATGAGTGCAAAATTAGGTGAATGGCCCCCAGATAGTTTATAAAATAGGTGCTAGTTTCAAGGATATATTTGATAATATTGTAAATTACAAAAGAAATGGAAAGGGTAACAGCAAAATGTGGATTTTGTAATCAGTGCCAATGCATACAGACATAAGGAACATAAGGGTAGGGTACCATAAGGGTAGGGTGTAAACGTTTCAAAGTCAATGGATGCTTTACTTGCAACACTTATGGTGTGGTCTATATTGCACTAAGTAAATCTTGCAATGCATTCTATATTGAAAAAACAGAGCTTAAATTATGAGAATATATTTATGAAATAAGAAAAGAGAAAATGACTAATGCTCTCTTCAAACATATTAAAGGTATCACAAATGTGACTCACAAACTTGATTTATGTAAATGGTGATTGACTGCCTCTGTCCCTCAGAGACATAGCTGCCAAACGAGGGGTAAATTTCTGATTACCTATCCACTGGACCAGGTTATGCTTAAATAGGGATAGGGAGGAACTCAAAGGCGTCTGAAACAGTTAAGCACTGTTAAGCAAAAAAAAAAAAAAAAAGAGTAGTAGCACTTTGCCTAACTTCCCAAACTTGTATTTTTGAATTGCTCCCCCTGCCCAGCACATAGCAGAATCCTACCACCTGGAAGTTAAGTGATGAATAAACTTCTATACCAATCAAAAATTTCAATTATCCTTTGTAGAAGCATTTGTTTTTATACTGTGACAAAGAAAACTAAGTTTTTCTTCAGAAATTACAACTGAAAATGACATATGAGGAAATGTTGGAAATATCTTGTGACAAGCATTAACAATCATTTCTCAGCAGCATGCTGAAAAGGGTATGACTCATTTCCTGAAACACTGGCTATTCTTGTCAGTTTGCAAAAGAGTTCTTTATCAGTATTTCCAGGTCATGAAAATTCCACCCTCCAGACCACGAAAATAGATACAGAAATCTTACAATAAACACTGTTAGGAAAAATTACTATAATTTCAGTTCCAGTAAAAATTTGCTGTAGCAAATAAAGTATCTAATTTAAATATCATAAATCACGCATATTTCATTACCAGACTTATCTAAGCTTAGAAGCTAGTTAACAAATTTAACTTTTATATAATTTATTTGACATACCTGTAATAGCCTTTCACTAGGTTAATCTAAATGAGTCAGTTCCATGAAGTAAGAAAAGTGCCAGAAAGGATCAGGATAGTAAAAATTATATTTTGCAATGTGTAATTATCAACAATATAAGTTAATACAGTAGCTAAAGACAACAAAGGGATTATTAGGAATGCATGACCAACACCTGGCTTGATACTTTCATTCCAAATGTGTAGGTATTAACAGTAGAGAATTCTCTTGGCAATCCCATAATAGAAATTTAGATATAATGTTATTTTTATTCACATATGCTGAATAGCTCCTCAAATTAAGACAGCACAAGACAGGAAAACCTGTGGACTGTGCCTTGTCCCTAGAGATATATTACAGTTATAAGTGGATTGTTAATGTGTAGGCGAATACTAGGCTAACTGTCTTGAAAGGCCATTTTAAGCCTAGCCAGTAACTCAAGGTCAGAATCAAACCCTTTACTTTGTGTCTATAAGGTGAAGACCTTAACCATTATGCCAAACAGACCCCCTAGATTAGTTCTATGCTAACTGCACTTGTGGCCCATTTTAAGCTTAGCCTGCACCTTGCGTCTGTAAGGTAAACACCTTAACCATTATGCCAACCTATCTTAATAACTCTCATATGCAGTAGTTGCTGGTGATTAGCTCAAGTTATTGGCTAGGTCCCTGTGTCGCATCCCATACAGTCATATGCCATTTCAGCTAGATTTAGTTGTAGAATTCCTTCATTCCAGTGTTGTCATCACACTGTTGGGGCCTGTACTTACGATCATAAATTGTGCATTTCATACTAAGGTCCAATTTATCTCCCTAGCTCCATATGTACAGGTAAATCCTAAACAAAATCATTCATCATTTGATACTTTAATCTTGGCTTTGCTAATAAAAGCAAGAATAACAATATCTGTGTTAAGCACATGGTAAGCAGGATACTAGTACAAAAAATGTATATATATATGTGTATATATATATATATATATATATATATATATATATATATATATATATATGTGTGTGTGTGTGTGTGTGCGCATGCGTGCGAGCGTGTGTGTACAATATAAAATATACATAATGGGCTGGATTCACGAAGGCTTGCACAGAGTCTTAGAGTAGAGTAATACTCCATGGAGCCATCATGTCCGACGAGTGATCCAGGAACAGCCTGTAGGGGCGTGTAAGAAAGCGCCTAAAATGGCTCTTACACAGACAGGGCTGGGATATGCAAATTACCTCAATTGCAGGTGAAAGGCATGCAAATGAGGTAGATTTGCGATTCAGGAAATCCGAACCTGTCTGAGTAAGAGCAGTGTTATTTGTAGAAATGTACTCATTTGACAACTGAGTACCGTTCTGCAAATAGCAAAACGGAGCAGTGACAGCTCCAAATAAAGGTTGCATCTAGTGCAGGAAGCATGCCAATGGCCAAATATATGGCCATTGGAAATGTTTCCTGATGCAATATGAAAATAAAAATATTTTTTTCCGCCGATTTCTGATGTTTAAGGGTAGCACAGCGCCGTGCAAACGGGCTGTGCTCTAAAACCCAGAATACTAAAAATTAAAACCCACAAATGTGGATTTTATTGAAATTGTTAATGTACAATGCAAGGGAATGGCAGGCTGAAGACAACATGGCCACTGAGTAGAGCTTGCTAAGGGGGGAAGCTCAGTCTAAGAGATGTAACCAAGCATCAGTAGGCAATCCTATGTAAATGAGTTTTAGGATAGTGAATCGCAAGTTTACATAGCAAATGAGTGCAGTCAGTGGAGTGTAGGAGTAGGATATGGGGAGTAACAGAGAAAAAGATAGGTGACTTCACGAGGGGGGTATGTATGAAAGAAGTGAAGCTCATTGGAGCAGAGTGGCATGTGTCAGCTGTCATTTATACATCATGGAAAGAGGTGTGTCAACAGGTAGGCTAGGGAAAGCCAAGAAATGGAAGGTGTATGCCGTGGATAACACCAAAGTTTCTTGCTGAATGGGTATGCGTGCGTGTGCGTGCGTGTAAACCCGAGTAAGACAGAGTGCACGTGTGTAAGCGTGAGTGCACGCGTTTAAGCTGGAGTAAGCACGTATAAGGTTGTTTAAAGAGTTGTAAGCCCGTTTGCTCTGGTGTGCATGCGGTTTAACCCGAATAAGCAAGTTTTAGTCCGTGCAAGCATGTGTGCACGTGTGTTAGCTGCTGTGCACGTGTTTGCGCTTGTGTGCGCGGCGCCCCCCCCCCCCCCCGATGAAACAGAAAGGAAAAAGGAAGCACAACAAATAGTAGGAAGCTACCAGGGAGTGCTAACAGAGCTAGCAGGTGAAAACAATCAGAATCAGGCAATTACACAGGCAGTACACTAGCCCAGCCCAGCCTAGCACTTAAAACTCTGCAAACAACAGTCCAGTATGTTTCTCACAACAGACACTGTAGTAAGCTAATAGAAGTGAAAACTGAAAAAGCTTTACTGAGACAAAGAAATGTTAGGGGCTGCCATTGCTGTTATAAGGTGACATATGCAACATGCTGAGGGTGGTGACAATGGAAATGCTGCTGGACAACCCACAGTGAGGAGACGGAGAAGAGTGTGCAGGCCCAGGGTAACCTACCAGGGGCTACATGAGCTGGAGATAGTGGAGTGCTATAGAGTGGACAGAGACCTCCTGCAGCAAATTGCTGAGCTGTGCAGGCCACGCCTCACACACAGAACCAACAGAGGGGAACCCATCCCAGTGGAAACCAAGGTATGTGTTGGCCTAAGAATATTAGCAACAGGTACCTTCCAGAGACCAACTGGTGATATGATGGGGATATCACAGGCATCAGCATCCAGGGTACTACACCAGTTCCTGGATGCCATGTCAGCACATGTCAGTGATCATGTATATTTCTCCAATTCCCATGAGGTATTGGCCAGCAATATGCATCTCTTCCAGCAAATAGTGGAATACCCTGAGATAGTGGGTGCAATAGACTGCACGCACATATGCATCAAAGCACCAGCTGGTGAGCAGGGTAGGGTCTACTTCAACCGCAAGGGCTTCCCCTCCATCAACTGCCAGGTCATGTGTGATGCCCAGGGCATAATACTGAATGTGTGTGCAGGCTGCCCTGGAAGCTACTATGATTCCCATATCTGGCATCTGATGCAGCTGTACCAGACATTTGCCAATGGGGACATCCCACATGGTTACCTAGTGGGGGATGCTGGCTATGCACTGGAGCCATGGCTGATGACACCCATCAGAAACGCACACACACCTGAACAGGAATGCCATAATGAGGCACACGCACAAACACGTAATGTAATAGAGCGTGTGTTTGGGCTGCTCAAGTCACGGTTCCGGTGCCTGGACATATCTGGTGGAGCCTTGCAGTACTCACCAACTACATGTACCCAAATTGTCATGGTATGTGCTATGCTACATAATATGATCCTGTGAAAACAGCTCCAGCAGGACCAGCATAGGCCTGGGCCAAACAGTCCCCCACCATTGCCAAGGCCATCACAAGCAGAGCGTGACTCGGAGGAGGAACAACCTGAGCCTGGCCCAGTAGACAGATGGAGGCGTGCCCAGTATGCTTTGGCCTTAGCAAAGAGGCAACGCATAGCACATACACTGGCTCAGTAGGAACTCTGGAAATTATACCTCTCTCCGACTCGCACATATAGTAAAAGGGATGCCTAAGTTGACACTACCTGCTTTCAAACATGTACAGGGAGTGTAGTATGTGCATCCGATATAGGCAGCCCTGCAGCACCACCTAAGGCATGAGTGCCATGTGTTAAGCAATATAAAGCTATGCTAAACAGCATTTACCACCATATCGTATATGCAACAAAATCGCACACACCAACTAGCACAACTGTGGTCAATGTTCAGTAATATTGGGCAACGTCCAGCAATGTTGGTGAATATTGAGCAATGTCGGACAAGCCTGGTCTAAGTAGGGCATAGCTGAACAAAAGCCAACATGCTCATATTTGCTTAACGGGCCCTTAAGCAGTCTGATCTGCTCAGTATGAAAATATAAAGCAGTGAGGGGCCTCGAACCCAGAATACTGTGCACTATATCCAAAGTAGTGAACCACTAAACTATGACAGCATTGCAGTGGTCAGCCTGTATGAAGGAATGTTGATAAGTCTATGCAAAGTATTTTATGGAAACCCTGCAGGCACAGCATAATCTTTGTTGAGTTATGACACAAAGGTGAGTCCTGCAGTGAGAACAGAACCTAACTTCCAACACACACAGTATAAATGTTAATATTGGTCATGTTCACACACATCAACCAATGTAGTGGACCTCAGATAGCAACATACTGAAAGCTCATACTGGGCATGCTCACACACTTGAATAAATGAGACAAATGTCAGGCAACAAAACAGGGAATGGCAGAACTGGGCATGCTCATACACTTAGGCCATGTCTGAGTACAGCAGTGGGCCACACATATCTGGCAGTTGCATGTGCTAACCCAGGAACCTGTCACTATACAGCAATCCACCCTGTGCACACAGTCATATGACAAGAGACACATTTATAATATAGTGGAACCCTGTCATAATAAAATATGTTCTGCAGATACCAAAGTTGTTCATAGAAACTGGTAAAGCAAAGATGATAAAGACCTGCAAACAGTATCAGCAATAAACATTGTGCATCTTGAACATTAGCATAGGTTCAGAGGTCAATACTAGGCTATCTGCCCTAGGGCATGTGCAAGCCTAGCCAGAGTGTGTTTGGCATTCGCAACCTTGTCAGATTACTACACTGTGTGTGTGTGAATAGTAGGTCACGCAAGATAGCCCATGTATGTTTAGGCTAGTGTGCCTCTGTCTAGCAGGGACACAGAAGATATCCCAGGTAAACATACGGTCACCCATACAGTTGTCAAGATGTGTCCTGTATGTGGTCAGTGGGTGGCTCTGCCTATGTGAAACTGGGATTACATTCTGGAGTGAGTGGAGCCTCTGGGATATGAATCTGTCTCTCCACAATGTCCTATTAACATCTGTGCTGAGGTATACGTCCCTGGAGTGTGTAGCTCCAAGGGAGTCGGATATCCTGAGGTGGAGCATGTCCAGTAATTCTGGGTTGGGTATATCTGTAAACAACAGGCACACATCATATCCAAGTAGGTGGTAAGCGACTGAGTAGAGCTGGAGTTACTGCATCTGAACTGTGCAGGGCATCTGTGTGAGTCCCTAGATCTGCTTGGTGAGGAACTTCCGTGGCCAGTACAGTTGCTGCAGGTGTCGGGTAAGGTACACCCCAAATGTGGCATTGTAACCAAGCATAGATGTGATGAGTATAGGGGCACAATGACCTCACTCGATCTAGATGTGAAACCATATGGGATAAGGTGACCCACATAGAAGGTGTGTCCAACCACTTTTGCAATGTGGATGTCAAAGGTGACAGTACGAACATGTCATGTCCCCAAACCCCTAACAACTCCTACCGTATGTAATGGAGTACTACCTATGTGGTAATGTGTGGGCATGTTGTCATTCCCAAAGGGGATGACTATGCAACTAATGGCATTTAGCTGTAGGCCATGGCTCAGGCACCAGTCATCCATCTCTGTGAGACCCTGTTTGAGTATGCATGTCGCAGCTGGAGAGTTGATCATGGCACCCAGTTTGCAGTCAAGTGCAAACATGTTCAGCCATATTCCCCCTGTGGTAGTCTGTATGTCAGACTAATATATACTGAACAAGAGAGGTCCCAGGACCGAGCCGTGTGGGATGCCATGTGTAACTGGTGTATAGTCAGTCATGGCACCTGCAATTCTGACCATGTGGGTGCTATCCTTGATCCAGGTATCAATCCACTGTGTGAGATATGTGTCCATATCGATGCTGGTGAGCCTATGCATAATGGCCCAGTGGGTTATTGTGATGAAGGGTTTTGCAGGGTTCAGGTAGGCTGTGTGGACAGCCGTCCCTATGTCGATGGACCTGTCAGCCATTTAAAGAAAACAAACAGGTTCAAGAGGCAAGATCTGCCCACAACAATGCTGAAATGTGTAGGACACAGTGTCTGTAGGTTCCCGATGTCTATGTGTATGAGTCCCATGACAATACGCTCCATAGCTTTGCAGAACAGGCTACTTAGGCTTATAGGGCAATATTGTCTGTGGTCCGTTGTGGCACCAACTCTGTGGAGCGGGACCACTGTCGCTGTATGCCATTCCTTGGGTACATATCCTGTGGTTACTCTGATATTGAACAGTGATGTAATGTAAGGGTTGCATCTGTCATGATGCTCGTGTAAGATGCAGGCTGGAACACCGTCTGGTCACATTGATACTGTGATGTACGCTTTTGGGAGGGCAGCACTCACCTGTTACTGTGTGATGTCAGGGAGGTTATACTCTGTTGGGATGGATAGTTGCTCCTTAGGGGTGATGGGTGGGAGACATCTGCACTGAACCTGTTTGCCAGGATGTTGGCAATGCCAGTGAGTTCAGGGTATGTTTAGTCAGTATGCAGCAACTCACAGCATATCAGTGAGTGTCCACCCAGGTTCCTGACATAACTGAAGAAGGCCGTGTGATAGTCCTACGTCTACGTGTCTGTTGCAATTGTCTGGTAGAAGCGGCCCTTAGAAAATTTCATGAGTGATTGTAGCTGTCTGCTAGTGCAGATCACAGATGCCTTCCCAGTCTGGGATTGTGCTCTATCATGTAGTAGCTTCCTCCTGACATTGTATAGCTTATTAATGGCTGGGGTCTACCACACAGGTCCCCTGCCATTGGAGTAGTGAGTCCTGTTGTTATTTGGGATAGCACAATCCATGCAGTCCACTAGGTGTCCATAGAATGTATATGTAAAGGATGCAGCAGTATGAGCCATATTTGCCACTGTCTCAGGGTCTCTGAAGGATACCACCTTGCTTCAGTAAAGTGAGACGTTGGCTCATGAGAAGTTCACCAAGATTATCCAGGATGGGTCTGTGGAGGGTATATGTATGTCCAGTGAGATATATGTATGTTCTGACCTTACCAATGAGGGGTATATCACTGGTGTGGAACATAGAGTCCCCATGTTGGTGATGATCAAGTCCAATATGTATTCCCCCTTGTGGCTGTGCTGACTGGTTGTGCCATAGAATATGAGTCTACAAATTGTAGCGACTGTTGGGTGAGGGTGTCGAGGCTTGAGTTGTATCCCCAGTCAATATTTGTGTATATGAAGTCACACAATATAATGGTGTTTGTGGAGACCTTCATATTCTCCATAGTTCCCATGAAAGCCGAGTGTGGTTCCTGAGTTTGGGAGTGTGTTCTGTAGCAGGCAACAAACTGAAAGGCAGTATTGCACAATGGTAGTTGTATATGTATGGTATGTGATGCTTTGTGCAGTGCTACTAACCCGGAGGTGTGTGTATCTGTGATGTATATGGATACTCCCCCTAGTTGTGTTGTCTGTTCCAAGTCTTGTTGTCAGACAGCATGGTATGAAACATAACCTGGTAGTGCTGGTGTGCATAAGCGAGCCTGAACCAGGTGTCTGTCAGTGCACAGATATCGCTATCCTCCATACTGAGGAGAGTCCTGAGTGGCCGTAATATGAGGTTAACACAACTGTTGTTGAGCAGCATTACCCTTAGTTTCATTTAACCTGTAATGTCTATGGAGGTGTGTTTGTCTTCTGAGCCCTGCTTAAAAAAGGCACTATGGTGATAGCAAGAGCCTTAGCCAGCATTCCAAAGTCCAAGGGTGACAGGTGAAAGCTGTCCATAGTGAAGTTACGTGGCATGTTGAGCATGTCATCATAGGCTGACAGACACTGTATCCCCTATGAATTAAACAAATTTGTTAAGCAACTGTTAAATGTGATATGTGTGTCCGTATACTGTGACATCATAATTGGTGGGTGTAAGATGCTAGACAAGGTCAGGGTCATACTGGCCTGAGCTACATGATCAGAGTGTTCCTTCATGTATCATGTCATGTGGTCCAGGGAGTAACGTCTGAGGTTATACACACCAGCATGGACAATGATCCTGTACTTGCTTTGGAGTGACCTGACTGCCTGTGTTATGTGGCAGATCCTGGCACCCAACAGACAGCCCAAAGTGACTATTCCCTTGTTAGGGCTGGTGAGTGGTATGTCAGTGTGTCTGACAATGTGTCACCTATTGCAAGTGTATTAGGTGTGTTGTTTAGCCTGAAGGGCAGTGACTGTGTGGCACACTGACATTGTGAACTATGTGATATGTGGGTATTGTAGTGGGGTAGCAGGTGTGTGTGTGTTTGCTTTGGAGGTCTCTGCTGCTTAGGTAGAGTACATTTACAGCATCCGAGTATGTCTATGTGTGATAATGTGGTTTGAGTGCTGTTACTAGAGGATATGTGAGACTGATATGTGGTGTGTGTGGTTACCTTCACCTCCTGATAGACTGTGCCAGTCATGGGTCGAGAGAGTTCAGCACCCTGTATGTCTATATATAAGTGCATCTCACACATATATCTGAGTTTGTCGGGAGGAGGAAAGGGTTGTCTGTGTACATGATGCAGATGTGACATTGTGTCAATATCACAATATCCACCAGCTGGACTGAAGAGTACACACGAAACCGACCCCTGGACATGCCAGGATATTATCATGACATACTCTGTAGCCTGATCACAAAGGATCAGTAGGGTGTTAAGCATGTAAAAGAGTATAACAGGGATTAGTGCTCATGTTCGTTGGTGTTTTGTAAAGAGTAGCTGAGAAGGAGTCCAGACTGAATCATGACACCTCCTTCAGCTATGTCATAAATAGCAATGTACACCCATATATGTCCTGAGTCAGGGCCAACTGTACCTGAGTGACAATGCCGACATCATGACAGACAGGCCCATATGTACATACCCATCTCCCACTGATAATAGCCCACATCCTCATACCAGGAGATATCACATGTAGAATGGATGAGCAGCTACCCCCACTGCCAAAAGCATGGCAGCAAGTGGAATACATTGAGCCCCAATATGTGTCATGCACAAACTACGGAACAAACAGATCATGCACCTGAACAGACAGCTGAGCCTCACCCCCTACACAGGATGTGGAACCGTTGAATGTGTCACAGCTACATATGGCACTCCCCACAAGTGTTGGTGCGCAACACACCATGGGAAGTCAAGTCCAGTACGCCCATGAAGTCTGATCTACAAGGTCATGGAGTCCATCATGGTTGCAGTCATAAACAGAACTATTGGAAGCTGGCATACACACAACCCTACCAACCGTGGTATATTCATGTGCGGATCATGGTTCCCAAACATGCTAGACTGTTTCCAAGGCAGCCACCCAGGACATACATCAATGAACACATCTACACATGTGTCACATAGACTTTGAATAGCCCTTTATCAACATCCCAGACACATGTAGTATCCACAAAACAAACAAGCTGTGCATAAATATGTGTTGACATATGACGGAATGTCAATGCGTCCACAGATAGATCACACAAGGTAAGGATTCTGAGGTCTTGTTCAAGCTGTTGACACCTGCTGACCCACATGGGCCATTCCTGGAATGGCATAAAACAAAGTGTACGCACATCACCATGTCCAGTCAGATGATGTCACCATCCTATAAATACAGCAGGAAAAGAGAAACTAGCCAATAAAGCAAATAGCACACCATGTTAATGTGTTTCTCTTCAGTATCATTACATAGTTAGGTAGGGGTTTGAATTCTAGAAGCAGTGTGTGTGTGGGGGGGGGTGTATGTGTGCAGTTTCCTTTGAGAGGTGTTCCCTTTTTGGAGACTGGGAAAAATCACTAAAAGAGGTACAGTCCTCTTTGGAAAGTCTGATGATGTCACCATCCTACAAATACAGCAGGAGAAGAGAAACCAGCCAGTAAAGCAAATAGCATGCCATGTTAATGCATCTCTTTCCAGTGTCATAATATAGTTAGGTAGGGGTTTGAATCCTGCAAACAGTGTGTGTGTGTGGGGTGGTGTATGTGTGCAGTTTCCTTTGAGAGGTGTTCCCTTTTTGGAGACTGGGAAAACTCACTAAAAGAGGTACATTCCTCTTTGGAAAGTCTGATGATGTCACCATCCTACAAATACAGCAGGAGAAGGAAAACCAGCCAGTAAAGCAAATAACGTGCCATGTTAATGTGTTTCTCTCCAGTATCGTAACATAGTTAAGTAGGTGTTTGAATCCTGCAAACAGTGTGTGTGGGGAGAGGGCGTAATGTGTGCAGTTTCCTTTGAGAGATGTCCCCTTTTTGGAGACTGGGAAAACTCACTAAAAGAGGTACATTCCTCTTTGGAAAGACTGATGATGTCACCATCCTACAAATACAGCCGGAGAAAAGAAACCAGCCAGTAAAGCAAATAGCGCTCCATGTTAACACGTCATTCTCTAGTATAATAGCATAGTTAGGTAGGGGTTTGAATCCTGCAATTGCTGACTGTGTGTGTGTCACTGTTGATCAATGCAGTGTGGATTTTGCTTTTACTATGGTATGATTACAACAGTAAGTGCATTGCACATATCAGGTATCTGCATGGCAAATATATATGTGTACATGTCCCCTCAATCAGTACATAGGTGTGAAGCCTGCATACTACATGAATACATTTGTTTCCATTGACAGGTTGTGCCGCTGCTTCTCAGATCGTAGGTCACACATGTATGTATGTGACACGGCCGTCCACTGCCGTGTTCTGTGGCCAAGGTCATCTTTGGCACACACACCCATGACAGTTACTTAACAGTAGTATGAGTGAGGGTATATGCCTGGGGTATATGTCAGACATGGTCATACACAACAAAGACTGCCAAGAATGGACAGTCTTTATAGGTGTACGACTGCCTTGGGGATATGTATTCAGGCCTCTAATGTCTTATGTGATACACCTTGGGACTCCAAAATACCTATGGATATGTGGATACCAAGGGACACGTGACATAACATGAGGCTGTATGTACACATTGGTACCCAACATACATGTTGAGGGCTACCACCTGTGTGGTACTGATATAATACCCCAGTCCTGTCCCTGGCTGCTGTCTGATCCTGGCCTGGCATCTTTTTCCTCTGTACCCTGATCTACACTGTGCTGTTCTAGCCTATAATTCTTCTGAGACTCTACCTACCAGCTGACAAAAGGACCCATGGTTTCGTCTTGTTGCCTCTACTCCCTGCACTCGCTGTTAAGGAATTAAGAAATACCCTGATCTACACTGTGCTGTTCCAGCCTATAATTCTTCTGAGAATCTACCTACCAGCTGACAAAAGGACCCATGGTTTTGTCTTGTTGCCTCTACTCCCTGCACTCGCTGTTAAGGAATTAAGAAATACCCTGATCTACACTGTGCTGTTCCAGCCTATAATTCTTCTGAGAATCTACCTACCAGCTGACAAAAGGACCCATGGTTTCGTATTGTTGCCTCTACTCCCTGCACTCGCTGTTAAGGAATTAAGAAATACCCTGATCTACACTGTGCTGTTCCAGTCTATAATTCTTCTGAGAATCTACCTACCAGCTGACAAAAGGACCCATGGTTTCGTATTGTTGCCTCTACTCCCTGCACTCGCTGTTAAGGAATTAAGAAATACCCTGATCTACACTGTGCTGTTCCAGCCTATAATTCTTCTGAGAATCTACCTACCAGCTGACAAAAGGACCCATGGTTTCGTCTTGTTGCCTCTACTCCCTGCACTCACTGTTAAGGAATTAAGAAAGTATGTTTCCATGGCCGACCTGTAAAGCATAGTACTGATCACTGTAGCTTTAGGGGTTCTAAAGTAAGCTCTGAGGACAGTCAACCAGTAGCCTCCCTCCCCCCAAACTAGCTACCTTGTTGACCTTACTACTACATCACCTATTAGTATCTCTCTTACTATCTTCCCCCTTTTGTAATCTGCCATAGCCTACCTTCCTTTTGTAACTGCTTGTACTTCTAGCTTTGCCCTGTAGGTGGCACCCCTATCCCATCCAAGGTTTATTCTGCTTTTCCTTTGTTCCTCTGCTTTATCTATTTTAAACTTCTTTGACCTTAAACGACTCCGAAATTACAATATACCCTCTATCTTAACTCACTATACTCTCCTGTGTCTCTAACAGACCTCTAACTTTTCTCTGCTCCCTATCTCCTTAGACATACTTGACTTACCTTCTAGACTGAGCTCTACTGATTGTTTCTCCTCCAGCTACTCCATTGTCTGCCTATAATTGTATATCTTGGACCCTACCATATTCCCTACTAGTCATATTTAGTATATTTCTAAGCCCTTACCTGTCTTCTGTGCTTTATCTTCCCAGCTCCTGCAGTTTTCAGAACCGTGTGCATCATGGTGTGGTGAACCAATAGCTCACCTCCCCCTCCCGACTGTTCCATTTCATTACCTTCTCCCCTCCCCTCTCTGCCTTTTATTCTTTTCAAACCCATAAATACCCCTAGTCTGGCGTGGCGCCATCTTTAATACCCCAGTCCTGTCCCTGGCTGCTGTCTGATCCTGTCCTGGCATCTTTTTCCTCTGGTAAGCAGTGCTCGGTACTTAATTGTTACCTATATGCTTAAAGTCAATTGATTGTTATTTCTACTGTGTGCCTCAACACCATAGATGGATCTGCAGTTGAACTGTAATACGAAGACTGTTTGTGTTAGCCAGTTATAGCCTTGTAGTGTTTGTTTAGTAAGCTGCCAACAGCTACTTAGAGTTTAATTTCCCTCGTGTATCCAAGGAACTGCCTTGTTAGGTGCCGGAATTACCACAATAATGGCTGCCTAGATCAACTGCAGTTTTGACTGCTTTTTCTATGCTAATTGAAAGTCTTAATGTTTGTGATAGGATAATTCCCGTATTGCTTTTGTTGATGGAACAAATGAATTGAAAGGCTTTGAGCTGCATTAATGTGTCCTGTAACTGCTGCTTACATAACAGAAATTCCGGCTACAATTTAAATATCTGATGAATGATTAGCTTATTTGTTAAATATCAAGGTTCTGCTGTTCTATGCTTGCTTCACAGTTACAAACGACGAACTTTCTCCTAGACTGAAACGGCTGCAGTTTATCCTACTGCTTATTGCCTTAGCCTGAAATGGCTATTTTATTCATTGAGAGTTAGTACAATCAGAAAAGACTGCATTTACCCTGTCTGCTTACTAGTTTCAACCTGTAACAACTATTTTATACATTGAGTGTTAGTTGATTCTGAATCTACTTTAGTTTATCCTGTTTGCTCTTTTGCTTTAGCATGTACGGCTATTTTACTAAATTTAGAGCTAGTTGAATCTGAAACGGCTGCAGTCTATACTGTTTGCTTGTTTGCTTTAGCATGTACGGCTATTTGACTACATAGAGAGCTAGTAGAATCCTAAACGGCTGCAGTTTCTACTGTTTGCTTATTAGCTATTGCCCAGTATTGGCTATTTGATACATTGGGAGTTAGTTGAATAGCTAGCTTAAGCGATCGCTTTAAGCATTCGCTTTTTGACCTGCTCTGTCTCTATGTTTTGTCCACGTATTGTACCCTATATTGACTAACTTGTATATGTAGATAACCGTACTTGGGGACTTACATAGTGTACTGTAGGTATTTTGCATCTTATTGAGCAGCCTGTAGCTGTTTGATCGCAAGTTAGAAGCTTTAGCTGTTATTACATTCAGCCTGTTTCTCTTGGGGGACGTAGAAAGACTGATGTGGGTCTTTTCTTGAGCACTCCTTGTACCCTGCAATTACTGGTATGTTGGTCGGGAGCTGTAGACACCTTCTTGAGCTGCAATTTGAAGCCAGAATCAGCTAGATTGCAAATAAGAAGCTACAGCATAGCTTATAGTTACTAGTATCCAATTACTTATGCTGAGCTGTAGTTTGGAGCCAGTAACGAATGGATTAATAACAAGAAATAGCAGTCTAATCTATAGTCCGTATACCTAAATTAAACTGCATGGTTATTAGCGGCACTAAGGCCACTTGGATGTTTCCACGTGCGTAATGAAATGCCATAGTTAATGCAACTGTTGCCTGTGCTCTGGCCCTCAGGATGTTAGGGACCCTATCAACCTCTGTTTGTTACATTTGTAAATGAGGATTGGTATCTGTGAATGCAAAGACTAATATTTTGAGGATATATTCTCTGAATTATCTGTCCCTGTTAGCCCCTGTAGATTTCAAATGAACTGTTAAATAGGACACCATAGGCTACATAACTTTCATGCTGTGACTCCACTTATTCTTTTTAACAAATTCTAGTGTAGACTTTGAGCCAGTCGGCTACCAACACTAACTCCCACCAGGTGATTTTTATATAATTTCTGATACTTTTCTATGCATTGTTCCTGTTTTGGTTGTACTGTTTTTCATATGCATGTATGTGTGACTATGTCTTTACCAATGTGCTACATGCTGTCCTACTTAGCCAACAGAATTTAACCTGTAGGATACATTTATATAACTGAAGATAAGCTCTGTTTTGATACTGTTAGCTTAGTGAATGTACAATGTCTAATTGTTGAAGTGTTACTAATGTCCTAATTATCTTACTCTGTCTATGCGGGCTTCTTGCCACTCACTACCACTGTTGTCTCTCTCCCTCAAGTACCCTGATCTACACTGTGCTGTTCCAGCCTATAATTCTTCTGAGAATCTACCTACCAGCTGACAAAAGGACCCATGGTTTTGTCTTGTTGCCTCTACTCCCTGCACTCGCTGTTAAGGAATTAAGAAAGTATGTTTCCATGGCCTATCTGTAAAGCATAGTACTGATCACTGTAGCTTTAGGGGTTCTAAAGTAAGCTCTGAGGACAGTCAGCCAGTAGCCTCCCTCCCCCCAAACTAGCTACCTTGTTGACCTTACTACTACATCACCTATTAGTATCTCTCTTACAACCTTCCCCCTTTTGTAATCTGCCATAGCCTGCCTTCCTTTTGTAGCTGCTTGTACTTCTAGCTTTGCCCTGTAGGTGGCACCCCTATCCCATCCAAGATTTATTCTGCTTTTCCTTTGTTCCTCTGCTTTATCTATTTTAAACTTCTTTGACCTTAAATGACTCCAAAATTACAATATACCCTCTATCTTAACTCACTATACTCTCCTGTGTCTCTAACAGACATCTAACTTTTCTCTGCTCCCTCTCTCCTTAGACATACTTGACTTACCTTCTAGACTGAGCTCTACTGATTGTTTCTCCTCCAGCTGCTCCATTGTCTGTTTCTACCCGCTCCGTTCGCCCTACGGGCTCACTCCGCTCCCCTACCCTAACCCCAATTCCCACCCACCCCCACTGGTCCTACACTTATACTTCACTGCCACTCCCCCTTCCTATCTCCACCTATCCCATACCACTACATCACCAAGCCACTCCCATAACTCTCTCACCTGATTAGTACTACTAATCTGTCTTTCTTACCACGCTCTCTGTTTTCTAATCTTAACTACAACTACTCTACCTCCTATCTTACCCTGTTAACTACTTACCAACTTAACTTATAACCTGCTCAATATCTTAAAACACTTTGTCTCCTTATTACAATACATACTAACACTAACTATTCCCTACTTAAATCCTCTTACCATGGCTTCTACAAATAAAACTAATTTGACCAAATTACTACTCTTAACTACCACACTAGCAATTCTTACCATACCATACTCACTTACCTCGTATGAATATCTTTCTCTATCTGAACAAAACCATCAAAGCCAACAAACTTTACCATCCTCATTCACCTTCTCCCTTAACCATAGTAATATAACCTATGTTTCTAACTACTCTTTACCTAAATTCCACAAAACAACTCACATTATTCACTTCTCTACCAAGAAGACTCCTAATAGCTTTCATAAACTCTTAAAATCTCTACAATACCCCCAGCAACACCCCCTCCAAGATGGTGACATTCATCTAAACCCTGGCCGCCATACTGATGCCATAACTAACTCTACCAATGTAACAGTACCTATAACTTCTACAATTATTAAACCAACTAACTCCCTCCTGATAGCTCACCTTAACATAAGAAGTATAAACAATAAAATTTCCCACCTGCATACACTCCTTGATGTACACTCATTTGACATTCTATGTCTTACAGAAACTTGGCTAAAACCATCTACTCTCGACTAAGAAATTAGCCCTCCTGGCTATAACATCCTCAGAAATTACCATAAAATGAAAAAAGGTGGGGGTATAGCCATTCTTTACAAATCAAAGCTACAAATTTCCCTCATTAATGTGCTCCTATCACTAGATACCAAATCTGAAACCCTAACTATCAAATTCCAAATCAATAACTCTAAATCAATCTATATAATTTGCATGTATCTACCTCCAGGTAACAATACAAATTCTCTAGAAAACTTGCTTAGTCATTTATCTACCCATCTACCTCAGGAGACCATTGTACTTGGTGACGTTAATATAAACTGGTCTTCTTGTAGTTCTCTCAACCCCGCCAACTATATGAACCTCTTTGGATTCTCTCAACTAATTACAACTCCTACAAGAATCCATAAACCCACTAACAAGGAAAGTACTCTGGATTGGATCCTTATTAACAGCCACCCTGAATCTTATACTCCAGGAACCCTCCCAGATGATATCAGTGACCACACACTTACCTACATTATTAAACAAAAAACCCACATTCCCTCCACACATAATCTCAAAACCTCCCGGTCAAAAAAAAGTTTTAACCCAGACAGCTTCTTAACCGAATTGCAAGCTTGTGACTGGTCACCACTAACCTATCTAGAACTAGACGAAGCAGTTACTTACTTCAACACTAAATTTCTTAATATCCTAGACTCCCATGCCCCTTATCGCTCAACTAGAATAAAAAACAAATGTGCCCCCTGGCTCACAAAACAAACCAGGCAAAAGATACACTTCAGAAATAAAATATGGGCTAATTGGAGATCTACCAAATGTCCAACAACCCACCTCCAATTTAAACAACTAAGAAATTCCACCAAAAGAGATATTCTTAGAGACAAAAAAGATTACTACCTCGGCCTCCAACAGACCAATCAACAAACCCCACAAAAATTCTGGAGTGGGATAAACAAACTTCTTCAACCAGGCCACACCACCACTTCAAACCCAACCAGTTTCAATAGTAACAACTCCAACCTGATCCCTGATGCCTTTAATAACTACTTTACAGAAGCCATTCAAACCCTGGCCAATTACCTACCTCCTTTCACTGCTTCACAACCAAATATCTCCAATACTTCTATACCTACCTTTCAAATACAACCTGTATCTACATATTTCATCTGTAAGCTGCTTCAAAAATTGAAGCCTTGCACCCCTTCTGCTGACCAACTCCCGTCTGAATACCTAAAAATAGCCGCTAAAGCCATAGACTATCCCATCTCTATCCTTATTAACAGATCTATCTCTGAGGGCAAAATCCCTGCTCTATGGAAGATTTCCCATATCATCCCTCTATATAAAGGAGGACAATCTACTGAACTTTCTAACTATCGCCCTATTGCCCTACTGTCCCCATTAGCTAAGATAATGGAAAAATGTATTCACAAACAGCTACTCAACCACTTATTACAAAATAACCTACTAGCAAACTGCCAACATGGTTTTAGGCCATTCCACAGTACAACTGCCCTACTATCCTTTACTGACTCCATAAATAAAAATCGTAACAATAACTTATATTCCTCTGCATTATTTATTGACCTATCAAAAGCCTTTGACATGGTTAACCACAACCTACTGCTAGACAAACTAAAGGCTCACTCTCTAGATCCTCAAGCCATACAATGGTTTAGATCTTATCTGGAAAATAGACAGCAAGCAGTACTTTGGCATAACATCCTGTCTTTGCTACAACCAGTAAAAATAGGAGTACCCCAGGGCTCTATCTTAGGTCCCCTACTCTTCTCCTTATTTATTAACAACTTACATACTAACATATCCCAAGCCACCTGTATTCAGTATGCAGATGACTCCACCTTAATCTATACAGCCAAGAGTATAACCTCTCTCCACTCTCTCACCCAAACTGTTTTTAAGAAGGTTGAAACTGGTTTATGCAACACTGCCTCCTCCTAAATCCCAAAAAAAAACAAAACTACTACTCTTTACTCCTACTCATAAATCACCTGTTCCTTCCTTCTCTATAACCTCTAACAATGGTACCAACATTACCCCAGAGACTACAACCCGCCTACTTGGTGTAACTATTGATAATCAACTCAACTATGACATACACATTAACTCAACTATTAAGTCTGTCAACAAAAAACTTGGCACCCTCTATAGAATAAAACCCTTTCTTACTCCTCCTGCAAGAAAAACAATTGCCCAGACTCACCTCATTTCCACCTTTTTCTATGCCTCTGTTATATACACCAACCTATCCAAAAACAACCTCTCTAAACTCTCTACCTGTTATAATAGCATAACTAGATTCATCACAAGCTCACCCTTTAAAACTCACAATTGCCTTAACCTCAAACAGCTTGGCTGGCTAGAACTTCATAGCCACATACTCTATCAACAACTACTTATTACTCAAAAGATCCTATACCACCCTAATAATACCCCTATCCTCACTAATCTTGTTACACCTTATACGAATCTACCTACACTACGCTCTGCTAACAAACTTCTAGTCTCCTCTAATAAAGCTAACAACAAAGCTGGGGATTCACTCTTCTCAAACACTGCAGGAAAATTCTGGAATCAGCTTTCTGCTGACTTAACTTCCCTTGCTTCTACTTCTCTGTTTAAAAAAACATCTCAAAGAACATCTCAAAGCTCATTGGCTCTGTCCATGCACTAACCCAAATTGACATCTTTTCTCACATCTATCCATAACCCTATACACTACTCCTATAACCTTTACCTCCAAATTGACTTACTACTACTGACTCTTACTCAGGAATTTTAGATTAATATATATATATTCTTTTCCCTTTTCTAAGACTTGCTTATACCTTCTACTGTGAGTTGTAGAATTGTTTAGTTTAATTTCCACTAAAAGTGTTTAGTTTTACAAATTTATTTTATAACTGTTCTCTATCAGAGTGCTAACTCTGTATTGTACTTCTCATAGTTATATTCATTGTTAAATTTCCCATTTTTTTTGCTTGGAGCTTTTCTCCCTGGGCCTCTACTGAAAATGGACATATATCCAGCTAGACTAGCCTGGTCAACAAATGTAAAATAAAATAAAATAATAAAATAGTACATGAGGATGACTATGCCATAGTCAGCTTACTGCTATACAGCATGTATCAGACAACAGGTATCTGTCTGTATGATACCCTTGTGTAGGATATGCGTCTCATCTAGGGAATGCATTGTAGGCCAATCCATGCATTTCCAGATTTGGATGGACACATCCCTAGTGTGTCTGCATGTACCTAAGGGGGCTATATGCCAAACAGGTGTGGTCACAGGAATGGGTGGTGGTCATTACCACTGGTTAGTGTTATAGTGTAGCACCGGAAGGATCCAATTGTTACTGGGTTCCCTACTACTGTGTGTCATTTGTCAGGACATCATCCAATGATTGCTTATAGTCATGATGTTGAGGTTGTGTATACTACCAGACTGCAAATCATTGACAGATATTGATGGTATCACCCACAGCATAGTGTCAACCCATGTCATACACACATCTACCCATGTTAGTACATAACTGTAGTAGAATGCATACTGGCCATTGAAAGATGCTATGAGATTTTAACAATGTGTACGACAGGGTATGCCATGCTTCCCATGTGTTCACTATGCACATGCATCCAGACAGTGCGCACCCACCATGTTCACAGATGTACACTTGCTAATCTGTACTGCACACATCACACACATACTGTCCACTCACTAACACATGCTGGCAACACATTACACTTCAGC
This sequence comes from Protopterus annectens, assembly GCF_019279795.1. Taxonomy (NCBI): domain Eukaryota; kingdom Metazoa; phylum Chordata; order Ceratodontiformes; family Protopteridae; genus Protopterus; species Protopterus annectens. The sequence continues at coordinate 1,502,168,092 of NC_056733.1, read as the reverse complement.
CAGGTGGCACGTGGGTGGACAATACATACTCAGACCTAACAGTGGTGTAAACAATGCTACATTGGCAATCAGAGCTTTGATGTATAATGTCTGCTCAGATATACCTACAAGGATGTAGTTACACTTCCTTGTTGACAACTTGCTATTATTGCTACACTGCTATAGTGTCACCTTGTGCATCAGCACCATGTTAGCCTGTCCCTCTGTCAATGATGCAGATGACAGGAGGTGACACAGGTATCATCATATGCACAGGGCATTTTGTTGTTTGCCAGTGCCTGACGCTGACCCATCCAATCGACATGTGTGTGTGTGTGTGTGTGTGTGTGTGTGTGTGTGTGTGTGTGTGTGTGTGTCTGTGTGTATGTGAGGGACAACAGTACAGCATGGGCCAATGTTGATGTAATGTGTGTGTGTATTTGTGTGAGCCCTAGTTGTTTGGTTAATGTGTGCGTGTCTGCATGCACACAGCTCCACCATGTGGCTGCCATATACGGTGGTTTGTGGGACAGCCACAGACTGTACCTGCTAGGCTGTACAGATCACTGTCTCCGGCCATGGACACAGTACCTGTGCCTGGCAGGGGTGCTACAGACAGTATTGGTTACCAACCCTGACTGGGTACTGTCATCAGAGGCAGAGGTACGACGACTGGACCCATGTCCCTGCCGGGACTGGCCAGAGCCATGTGCACGTGGTCTACTGGGATGGTCAATGGACAGGCCAGCCCCAGCATTGCTGGGGCTGGTACTACCACTACAAGAGCGGCTGTGAACTGTGGGCCGTCCGCGACCACTGCCAGCTGTTGCTGTTGCTGGCATGCATTTGTGTCGATGTCGCAACTGTCTCGCATGGTCCTGGCTCATGGAAGACATGTTGTGGAGGGCATCTAATGTCTCCCCCCCAATGTCTATCAACGACCTCGGTATAAGTCCGGATGGCACCAGCAAGGTCATGGATGCTGTCATTGATAGCGGTGTAATGTGCCCTCTGCGCCCTAAGTCCCTGCCTGGTGTACCGTTCCAAACGTGCCTGAGCCTGCATTACAGCCCTGAACATACTGGTCATTGTAAGACCTGTGAGGGCACGCCTGCCAGGGGCAATATGACCAGTGGTGCTCCCCTGAGAACCCCTGGACCTCCGCCTATGTGGTACCGTTCTGGGTCTATGGCTATGGTTGCTGTGAGGGGATGCAAGTGCCATGGGTACCACACTCTCCTGGTCAATGCCAACTGTATGCTGTCCCTCATCTATGGCCATTGGTGGTGAGGGATGTATTGACAGTATGAGTGTGCGCATAGATGGGGTTGAACGCTGTGTACTGTCGATTGGCGGACCAACGACAGACCCTGTCAAATCTTCCTGTGCCAAAATACATGTGTCATCATCACCACTATTCGTGGCAGTGGCTTCAGGTTGCCTGCTGCTTTCACCAACCCCTAACTCAGCACCTGTGAGAGGAAGACAGGAAACACACTTTACGGTCTGCACATGCACTCATGCACACATGGACACATGGACACATGGACACATGCACACATGGACACATGCACACATGAACACATGAACACATGCAGACATGAACACATGAACACATGAACACATGCACACATGCACACATGAACACATGCACACAGGAACACATGTACACATGCACACATGCACACATGAACACATGCACACAGGAACACATGCACACTCCTCACTACAGGAGATACATACACACAACAGCAATCCAAAACATACTCAATAGTGGTTGAAGGTGGGTGACAGTATCACAAGGCAAACAGTCACGTCACATGTGTCAGCATGCAGAATAAGTGTTGATCAAGTCCATGCAGTGTGAGTGTAGACAGCCATAGTTAATGACAGTGTACATGGCTGTGGTGCAGGTGTGTACATGTTCAGTGATTGCCTACACCTAGGAACACAAAGTGTACAAGGACATGACATTTCTGTGCAAGTATTATAAGCTCTGCAATGTCCTGTGCACGCACCATCACTCACAGGTATACATACCATGGCTGCATGTGTTATCTGTGTGTCACATGGATTTCCATGTCTAATTGCAGTGTCTGTGTCTGTAGCAGATAATTGTGGGCACAGGTGTAGCACATGCATGCTATGTACACACATGGGATGAGTGGTGCATGTATACGTGATGGAATACCAATCCTGGACATGGCCATTGTACAGTGGTTATGGTGAGTGTGGGTCATATTCCAGATATGCCAGTGCCAGCCATGACATTGCATGGTACATGACTGCAACATTAAACATCACACATACCCAATGTGTGTCATGTGACCCATATACCCAATAGCATTCCAGGACAAATATGTGTCACTTTGTACAGAATGCAACTGCTATGCATATTGTGTATAGTTGCATATGTTTTCACACACACAACATGCTATGCATAATGTGCATAGGTGCATATCTGTGCACACACACAACATGGAGATGCAAAGCAGTGACAGCTATGTGTAGTACTGTGGTCACTGTACCTGTATGGGGTGTAGTACCATTAGCCATCATCATCATGCATCATGTGGTCACTCAAGGCCACTAAAGTGTGCTAGACCACCGCCTAGCATGCTATACCTGAACCGCAGTGCCGTGACTAAGTTCACAATTACACAGCCACATTGCAAAAGGGTGTGTGAGGTGCCCAATAGGGAGCATTGCCTAACATGACTGTGTTAGGTGTTGAAGAGTGTTGCACAGCCCCATGCTAGGCCCCTACCCCTCAGGTATATTATGTGTGGTGTGTGGGTGACATGTGGGATACTGAAGTGTGACCTGGTAGCGGGTGTCTGGTTTCACTATGTGTAGCATGTTGAAGAGTACTGCGTATGACAAACTTGTTATGTTGTGTACATGTGTGTCAACTATGTCTATCCAATGTGTAGTACAGTGTTGCCACATTTGTGTCTGATGCTCTGTGCATTGCATGTGATTGAGGCAGCTACTGACTTTACTGATATGTTTAATGTCTCACAGCAAACATGCACAGCATGCATTATGTGTAGGTGTGTTATGTGTATATGGCCTACACCTCACCTATGACATGCACATTTCAATACCAATTTTAAAGTGTTAACACACTCACCAGCATGTATAGTCTGCCCTACTGTCACACCAGAGGGACCTACAAGAATATGACACAGTTTGTCAGTGGCCACAACTGTGGCATTGCGACTGTGAGTGTGCTAAACTACAGTAGAACAACAGGCATAGGTGTACAGATACTATTCAAAATATCAGTATTGCACACAATAGGCAGCACAACTGCTAAACACAGTACACATCTCACATATGCATAATCTAACAATATAGGTAACAGTAGTCTCCAGCTAGGGCATGTTACCTGCACGCTCCATGTCACCATGCTGGGTGGCTCCGGCCTCCATGATGACACACGTGTGATGTTGTTGCTGCTGTAGGCCAGGAGCCACCACACTTGGGAGCAGTTCTTCCACTCTGGTGAGGGGGGGATGCATGGCCACCCCACCACCTGTGGCAAGCTGTTGTCTATGGAAACCAGACGCACGCCGCCAGACATGTCTAATTAAATCACTGCAGTGATGGCGTACCTGCTCATATGTCCAGTTATGCATGCCTATGTCATTTACCCGATGAACAAGATCTTGCCACAGTGCAGTACGCTCATGCTGGTGCTGGCTGGTCCTGGCAAACAGCAGGGTATAGTGCTGAACCAGGCTGTGGTGGATTTCCTGTTCATCTGCAGCTGTGTAGGAGGGATTCCTTTGAAGAGCCATAAGCCTGGAAGACAAGTAAACGATATGTGTGAGCAAGTCATGTGGCACACTTAACATTATACAGTACAGATATCAGTTAACTGCAATATATAGCATCTGTTCGTCTATCAGAGGATACACACATTCAATACCACATATCAGTGCTCAGCCCACAACTGGCTGACAGTGCCTGCCACACTCCATATAACAAACCAGTATACACCAGTACTCGGCACACTGTTTGGGATCCAATGCACAGCCTTGCCACGGGGGTACATATCAAGCTAATGCATGAAGAAATATGTCATCCATTGCAATGAATGTGAAGTACAGTTACAGTATAACCAGTAACCCACCCTAATCGTTGATGCCATACCTCTACCTAACATATGTGCACAGTTGTTAATATAGCTGGCACACTGCTGTAACAGAGTATACATGTTGCTAGGTACACATGGAAACCCTGCAACACACATGTGATTGCGGACATGGTACAGGCATCATTACACACACATCAGACATTCATACAACACACAAATGTATGCTGACACATATGAGCATTTCCTGTGTACCTTACAGTACTGTGTGCCCCTACTTACAGATGCCTATGCCTGAGGTATGTAATCTGTGCAGACTACAGGAAGCACACAAGACAGTGTTACCAGGGAATGTGAACATACACCATACTGTGCTGTTTAGGCCTACAGCTTCAGGTAGTACAACAGTTCAAATGTCAGCTGGATTCAGCAGCAGTACCACTTACTGAGCATATATGTATTGCTTCAGCCTACGATGGGGCACCACAGTCGTACACAAGGAACTACGTGACAACATATGCCATCCTACTATGTCTGCATCCCAATAACTGACACATCTTTCTCTGGCATCACACCTAGGACACAAACGACCATGACAGAAACAACCTCACACTAAGCTATCACACCGTTACAGACCTTGCACACATTCACTGTCACACTCATTCCACCTCACATAGCAGGTATTGCACTGAGTACATGTGTGTGTGTGCATTGTGTCATAGGTAGGTAATACGCTATTGGCCCTAAGGCCTACAGCAGCCTAGCCATATGCTACGCTGGCCTTTGACACACATGTAATTTGATTTCACTTGCTCCTGTCAACCGGATACACAGAGGTGATTCCCAGGGCGTGTTACCTATCCCACAGACAATCATCAGGGGTGTGTATGACATCTGATACTGAGGAGCCTTGTTTGTTAATGCTGGGTGGTTTACTCCAGAGTATGGCATATTTGCCAGTAGGAGCCTATCCCTCCAGCATGTGCTGTTTAGTGAGGTGGCGGGGATTAGGGACCTAGGCTGTGTAGCCCGGTGGGATTGTGAGGTGTTGACATGGTGTTCGTTTGACTGCTATGGGTGTGACATACCTCTGTATGTTCGGCAGAGGTAACCTCTGGGTGGCTGGTATGCAATGCACTGTAGCTGTGGTTATGTGAGTCAGTCTGCATAGGGTATGTGTTTGAGGGCAGAATTACTCTTTGTGAGGTATGTCTGTGGCCTTTCCACTTGCTGTAGTTGTCATGTGAGGTACATACCACATGGGGCATTGTGATGAGTACAGGGGAACACTGACCTATATTTCCGTACATGACACAACGTTTGTGATGACACGTACCACTTAGACAGATTACAAGACTAGTGCGGCACTGTGAATATCAAAGGGGAAGCTACTGTCCACCTGTGTCCCATGTTCCCTTCTGACACCTTCAGTGTTAGGCAGGCAACCACCTATCTGGTAGTTAGTGGGTAAAGTGTTTTGGAATGGGGTATGACACTGCAGTATCAACACTGGTGTTCAGTCCATGCCTTGGTAACCAGGCACCTGTTGCAATACATCTGACCCTGTGTCTCCCTCTCTCACTATATATATATATATATATATATATATATATATATATATATATATATATATATATATATATATATATATATATATATATATATATATATATATATATATATATATATATATATATATATATATATATATATACATACATACATACTTGTAAACATCCATTGCTGAACATATACATGCACATATAGGCACATATACTGCTTCACGGTGGGAATATCAATTATGAAACAGTTGTGAGACATACAGTTATGTAGTAATATTGCACAGTGTTGTGCAGAATGCATTTCGCTGTCCTCAGGCTGTATAGCTGTAGCAGACCTCACTGGCTGTAACTCAGTCCCAGAGCATTTAACCACCACATGACATATACTTGCACTGCTTGCTGTTTTCAATGCCACACACTAAAACCTACATAGATATGTGCACATAGCAACCTTCAACTACATACATATGTCCAGCCTTTACTAACAGTTGCATTAAGTCCCTTGCCCTATTCACATCTGCATATACATATAGATACAGACTGCTACCACATATGGAGGGTTCACAGTATGTAGAATACCCTTCAGACACATTATTCGGATGCCAGCAAATACATCTCTGTTACATACCTTACCTTTGTGTTTCTCACCTCTGTCTGTTGTACCTGTTGATGTGTTTTTTTTTTCTTTTTTTTTTTGTTTGTTTGGTGTCTCCAACTGCCTCTGTTTGTTTGTCTGTCTGTCTGTCTCTGTCTGTCTGTATGTCTGTCTCTCTCACTTTCTCTCTCTCCAGTTGCTGCAATGATATTATTGCATGTGTGGACAGCAAGTACAGGCTGCTTTTGTAGGTATCTGCACATGTGCATGTGATGGCCTCTGCACCAATTGGTGCCCACCATTTAGTAATTGCATGCAGCCTGCTGTGTGGTAATTGCAGTTCTCACTGTGATTTCAGGACACTGCTATAAAATGATAGGTTAGGTAGGCATAGGCCTTTCAGTTTTACAAGGTGGGGACCATGCTAGTTTGCTGTGGACACTATTGTGTCAGTCAGAAAATTGGTATATGTCTCATATCTGAAGCTGGGTTGTAGCCAGTGAAATGCACGTTGTACTGAAACCTGACTGTTGCTTCTTCCAGTACACTCTTCTCAGTGTGTAAGTTTACTCACACCTCCTAATGCTAACACTGGATACATGGGAGTATGTACTTTCTTTTGGAATTAGGGAATTAACTGGCATACAACAGTAGTT